>NC_089237.1:41693444-41955944 GCF_963924675.1 Phocoena phocoena
GTTGATAAAGGGAAAAGTCAACAGTTGCAGGAGACTATTCCAAGCATCTGAAAAAGGAGCAAAAGCCCTTTAGAACAATTCTTAGTGAAATAAAGCAAGAAAAATGTGACCCAGAGGTAACAGAAAGCTCACTCCAAAATAATAGTTACTGAATACAGCCCGGGTCCCCAAATTAGAATCTCCATTCTGGGCAAGTATTTCCTTTAAAAACCCCTAACTTTAGAACATAGTGATTAATTAAAAAAAAAAAAATTTATTATGGAAAATTTCAAGCACACATAAGAGCAGAGGTCACAATATAATAAACTCCCCGTCACTCAGCTTTAATAGTTATCAGGGAGTTGCCAGTCTTGTGTCATCTGTACCCCACCCACCCCCAGATTATTTTGAAGCAAATCTCAGACATCACATTACTTCATCTGTAAATATTTCAGTGTGTTTCTCTAAAAGATAAAGACTTTTATAAAAAACCATAGGCACGACACCATTATCACACCTAAAAAATTAACAGTAATTCCTTAATGTCATCAAATATGCAGCCAGTGTTCACATTTCACATTTCCTCAATTGTCTTAGAGCTTTTGGTTTTGCTTTTACAGTTTGTTTGAATTTGGATCCAAATAAGTTACTTACGTTGTGATTGGTTGATCGGCCTCTTGAACATCCATCGATTTTCTCCTCTCTCCCCTCCCTCCATCCATCCCTCCCTCCCTCTCTCTCTCTCTCTCTCTCTCTCTCTCTCTATTTTCCTTGCAATCTTTTGTTGAGAGAATAAGTCATTTGTTCTTTAGAGTTTCCCACTGTCTGGATTTTGCTAATGGGGTTCCCGAGGTGTCACCTAATCTGTTTCTCTGTTCCTTATATGTCTTGTACATTGGTTATTAGATCTAGAGTCTTGACTGGTGTCAGGATCACCGTCTATTTCATAGGTGGTATGTGAACTTCCACCAAGAGGTTCATAATGTCTTGTCTCCCTAATTGATTCGCCTTTACATGATTTTGGTGCCGTAGTTTACAAGTCATTTTTAGGTGCTGAGGACTTGACTCTCAGGCACAAAGCTGCTCTATTTGGAGTGAGGATGGGAGCCCCAGAGCCCTGTGCCCCTGAGCCATCCCCTCTCATCTCTCTTTGTCCCCTGCATCCGCTAAGAAATCTCCTGGGAATACCAGGTTGCTGGAAGAACCTAGTTTGAAACCCACGACTGTAAGCAGTGTTTGAAGCCACATTAAACTGTGAACCAGAAGCTACTGGACTCTTCAGCAAAGACTAATCACTTTTAGTTAGACAGTTGGAATTTGGGGAACTTAATTCTCTTGTTCTTGGCACAAAAGACTTAATCTTTAATTCCATAGTCACAAGGTCTACGATTTCAGCTGTTAATTAATACAGAGTTCCTGCTTTTTGAATATTTTAAGGATATTTTTTCCAAAGATAGAAATAACTTTTCTCCATAATGAGAAATGTAATAAGTGCCCACAATAAAAGTGAATACTTAGACCAGGGCTTCTCCATCTCTGTACTAACGTTTTAGACCCGATAACTGTTGTGAGTCTGTCCTGTGCTTTGTAGGATGTTAGTAGTATCCCTGGCCTCTTCCCACTGGATGCCAGTAGCATTCTACTAGTCACGACCACCTGAAATGTCTCCAGACATTGCCAAATGCGCCTGGGGGGCAGAGTCACCCTCTTGAGAATCACTGATTTAGACAAACCAGAAAAGTATAAAAAACAAAGTTTGCAGAAAAGCCACCCAGTTTGCAGACTTTCAGTCCATGGAATACAGAGGAGGACTCGCAAGACTAGGGATGGAGCTGAAAGCCACAGAGAGATAGCTGGCATGAGCCCTTGGATTTTAAATGGCATTGAACAGGGATCCATGAGACACAGTAATACTCTACTGTGAGTGTGTCGATCTTACAGAAGGTAGTGGTGACAACTCTGAGTTCAAGTACCTCCTCAGTGAGGTGGGACACATCAACACACAAGATTAAAATGTATAAGCCGCCCGTCTTCAAATGAGGTACTACAGCTTTCCTGAGTCAGGGCCATGTGTGCTTTCTGTGTGTATGTTGGTATGCATGCTGCAGGCTATCAGAATAGACAGGTGTAGAAGAGGATTATTACACAGACCTTGTGTGTGCTGAGGTGGCTAAAGAGCATGCAGTTATTTACAACTTTATTCAGCCTTGTGGAAGCACATGAAAAGCTTATTCTTATCCTTTACGGATACTTACATCTCAGAATGAAATTTTTTATATTGTACCCTGGAAACCTCTGTTAGACCCATATGTGCTTTTTAACTTTTGGAAAACTGAAGGAGATACTCTTTGGGATTTTTAGTCAGCCAGGGCCGTGTAACTAAAAATGCAAGTTCTCAGAAACACCTTAACTCCATCAAGTTCAGTATCAATGAATACTTCAAGGTTATTTGTTGGTACTTAGTGGAATCTGGGTCTTGCGGTTAACAGCCAACAGATTGAGGGATTGAGGGTCTGACGAATAAGATTAGGTGCAGGATATGAAGACAGAATTAAAACAGGAGTTAGCGAAGGGAGAAACATTATCTACTTTATAATTTTTGCCTGGAGCTGTACTCATTTAAGACAAAATGTTTTATGATAAAAAGTCCACAAATACATTTTTTAAAATAAATTTGTTTATTGGTTTGTTTTTATTTTTGGCTGTGTTGGGTCTTCGTTGCTGGGCACGGGCTTTCTCTTGTGGCGAGCAGGGGCTACTCTTCCTTGCGGTGCGCGGGCTTCTCATTGTCGTGGCCTCTCTCGTTGCGGAGCACGGGCTGTAGAGCGCAGGCTCAGTAGCTGTGGCACACGCACTTAGCTGCTCCTCGACATGTGGGATCTTCCCTGGCCAGGGTTCGAGCCCATGTCCTCTGCATCGGCAGGCGGATGCTCAACCACTGCCCCACCAGGGAAGCCCCACAAATACATTTAAAAAAACCTCTGTTAGAATGTGTGCTCATTTTAGCGTTATCCCTCATTAGTGTCGTTCACCTCTTTGACGCCAAAGTGACTTAAATTCCCGATACATATGGAGGCATTGCCGTTGCACCTGTTCCTGGTTTCCGGTTCCCTCTGGAATTGCCACTTTGCTGTGTCCTACAGATCGATTACTTCAACAATCAGATCATCGTGGACCTCGTGGAGCAGCAGCACAGGGGCATCATTGCCATCCTGGATGACGCCTGCATGAATGTCGGCAAAGTCACCGATGAGATGTTCCTGGAAGCGCTTAACAGTAAACTGGGCAAACATGGTCATTTTTCCAGCCGAAAGGTAGTGTGTATAATGAGAACTTCCTCTCATTTTGATCATTAAGATTTTCCTCATTGTTTGACAGAATTAAATGACTTTATATGTTGGGTTGAAAGAATGTCCACTCAAGTGAGAAGGACCATAAACATCCATGAAATGATGTATTGCTGTGGATGGATTCTGCCTTTCTGGTTTATAGGATAGCGAGATTGATAGACATCGTAATGTCCAGGAGAGGGAGCTCTAGACTATTCAATTTGCTAGAGCTAGGAAAAATGAACACGATTCTTTAGAAAGCATGATGTCATTTGTAACCAATAGATACAGAGTCCTTGTTCATGTGCTAGGATTTTGCTCCCGCATCTGATCATTCTGGCACTGAAAATAGCTTTTGTCCTTGACTTTTTACTGTAATCCTCAGTTATGAAAATGTAGTATGTGTTCTCTGCTGTAGTTCTTCCGACTATGTGACTTTCTCGAAAACAGAGAAATTCTAGCTGAAATCCTAGTGTTACGAGGAAACTCATTCCTTAAATGAATGGTTATCCTTCTTAAGTCCCTACTTTTCACATTCTAAAAATGTTATAAGCAGATCGTATCTCCATGATAGTTGGTGGCAGTCGTGGTTATCCGACATTTGTGCTGTGCCTTGCATATAGTATGTTTGCCATAATACTTGGCATAGAAGAGACACGCCATCACCCCTAGGTGTTTCCTACAAATGTAGGCTTGTCTAGCAACCATAAGCTGAAGGAAAAACAGGCCCCATTCTTCTTCACTTCCAGAAGGAAAGGGGCCAACGTTTCTGCTCCTCCATAATTCCATATAAATCTATGACCCACTGCCACTTTTTAGCATGGATAAATCTGTATTCTGACTTTGTCCCTTCTGAAATTATGTAATCAGAACAGTAAGATTCCCCAACTAACTGGAGAAAGCACAGATCATCAAGAAATAGATTACTGGCTGGTATTTATTTGAGACTAGTTTATTTCTAAAATATTCTCCTTGGTCTGTTACTGAGGACTAACTTGTAGTGTGCTGTAAGTCAGCTTTCAGATGCGACAGTCTGATCTTTGACATTAGGGGTCTAGCTAGGGTTATTCCTTCAGTCATTTCCTATTTATAACACAGATACTTAAGTGCGTCTCATTTTCCAGGTACAATCCTGGGTGCTGGGGACAGAGCAGTGAGCCAAGTTAGAAGCCACGTAAATAATTTAGAGTGCTGCTTTTAAAGACGGCATGATTACAGGGCAAATGTCCTGTCTCTGAGGGGTTGGGTATAAATGTCCTTCATAATCACAATTCAGGTTTTGGAGACTCGCCTGGCACTGGTAGACAATCTGTGTTTGTCAAATTCAGTTGAATTGGTCACAATCATACCAAATAGATCTTATGAAATATTGAATTCCAAACTAAAACAGGCAAGGCTCCACTCTGTTTAAATAAATAACTATGATTCTCATGTGAGAAATCACTTCATTTTGTTATGTTTCACCTTGGCCATTTATACACTCGAATTTATCAACCAAATGTTTTGAAATATAATTTCATATTTACAGTAGGAACTGTACGTACGGTACTTTTAAGCAGCTGCTACTGACTTGATAGGAAATGCTAAATAGTAATTTATCTGTGGAGGTGGAATTTTTTTTTTTTTTTTTTTTTATAATGTGGGAGCCCAGGTTTTCCCAACTCTCAGACCAGGTGGCTCCTTTCTCCCTCAGCATCCTCCCCCAGACAAATCCTGAGATGGAAGTTTTTTGTGTGTTCTTTTCTGGGATTTTTGCCTAATGAAGGAAAGAAATGAAATAACCAAGCTGTCAGGATATTTTCATCACTATGAGTCTTTCTGTTAAATAAATGCTATTATTCTGTATGTTAAAGCAGGTATTGTCATTGCTATTGGTTATTAATGATTAGCTAGAATTATTGGCAGGCTAAATAAGGAGTTTCTGGCTTATGCTTATTTAGGGGCTAAATTGTTTCTCATGCCTTAAAGTTATCATGGAGAGGCAGGCAGATGATCCAATAAACCATAAAATAACTGTAAAATATTATTAACATATAAAGTTGAATGATAAATACATAACTTGTATTATTTTTTATAAAGTAAAGAAAAATCTAAAAACTTCTGTGTTTAGATCAGTTAAGACTTTGCAGTATCCAAATGTAAGAATATTCAATTATAATACTATAGCTATCTCTTGGGTCCTTTTCCTTTGGGCATTCTATAAGTAAAAGGGTTTTGTAAAAGTGGTTAATAAGAGAGACAGAAGGAAAGAGGAATTAAATGAGACCCCTCTGCATGTTAGACACTTTTGGTCTCCATAGTTCATTTAGCCTCCAGACCAACTCTCTGAGATAAGTGATTACTAAAGGAAACAGAGCAAGTAGGTGGTAGAGCCAAGACTGGAACCTCAGAAGTCTGACACTAACTTCCTATAATTATTCATTTGTTGAATTAATAGACTAATTATTCCTTTAATAATCTAGACATCCACATAGAACCCACCAACCTGGTTAGGCTTGTTTGTTGTCTGACACTACAAGTCAAGTGGTGTTTGTATGTAACTGCACTCAATGCTTATGGATTCTTAGACGTCTGCTTTTGAATCTATAGGATATCAAGTGATCCTTCACAGGGCGCTCAGAGAATCTAGGTGCTACTGTAATAAGGAAATTGCAGAAAGTTATAGAGACCCAGGGCTATATAAAAACTGCCTTGCCATAAAGTTCCTCTTCAGTGAGAAACAGCCGCAGAAGGTTGATCTGTGAAGCGATAGACCTGGAGTCCCGGCTTAGCAGGAGACAGGTGAGCCAGGTTGTTGTGTACGTAGGAGAGTACAGACGTTGCATTCAGTCCCAAGAATCCTTTCCAGAGCTACCGCTTACCAGCTGGACCTTGGGCCCATTACCTAATCTCTTTGAACCTTAGTTTCCATGTATGTAAAAGAGAGCCCATAATACTTAGTTTAGATGTCAGTTGTGAGTATGGAATGAGATGTCCATGCCTAGGAGATAGCAAACCCTCAGTATGATCCTCCTTAAGTGGGACATGGAGGAGAAAGAGACTCTGTCAGTCAAGGTAGGCTTAAGTGGGACATGGAGGAGAAAGAGACTCTGTCAGTCAAGGTAGGCTGGGCTGTGTTAAGATAGCAGCCAAGATTTAAGTGTCATAGACAATAGAAGTCTGGTTCCCTCCCAGGGAACCAGACTTCTTCCATCTTCTGGCTCTTCCAGCCCCTGGGGACTATCCTCTGCATCCAACTAGTGGGAGGTGAAAAGGAAGTACAGAGGAGAATCACCCACTTCTTAACCTGCTTTGGCCTTGAACAGCCTCAGCTCACTTGAACTCACCTTCCATCATCCAGAACTTGGTCACTCGGCCAAGAAATGAAGTCTGACTATGTGGACTTCCAGTGAAAGTTCTCAGTCTTTACCACATTTGCCAAATTAAATCAAGCCCCACTCAGTGTGATTTCCTTCGTAATGATATCGTGATTTGTGACACGGTTATCCTCTCCTATTAAGTTGGAATCTATTTTTAGGAAAGAGAGAATGTCTGTTTTCAAGATCATCCCCTTCTTGATTTCTTAGCTCTGCGCCTCGGACAAAATCCTGGAGTTTGATCGAGATTTCCGAATTCGACATTATGCGGGTGACGTGGTGTGAGTATCTTACTTTGGTACCCGATGTGATGATTTGCATGCAGCCTCACTTCAGAAAATATAGTCAAGGCAAATGGAAATTGCTTTTGTATTCATTTGCATTTTCCAGCCATTTCATATGCCAGTATATTTTAATTTCTTCACTTAAAACATTAGCATAGCTTCATTCATCCCTTGCTTTTCAAACATTTATTAAAGACACACCACGTGACCATACACAGTTCCTGGCATTGTTGGCACTCAAGTCAGAATCAGCTGATGGTTAAATAAACCATGGAAGTATGTTAAGAACTGGGATAGAAAGGTGGGTAATATGGGCCGTGCCCTGAAGAGGCTAACAGTTTAGTGGAGGATACAGGCAGAATACATGATAAGTCGTTATAATGGAGAACAGAAAGGGTTAAATTGGAGACACGCAAGGCATTATGGGAACACTGAGGAGGAGTAATTAACCCAGAGTGAGGAGTGTGGCTAAGCCTTGTAGGAAGTGATGTCCCAGCTGAGTCCTAGAAGTAAAAGAGGCTTAGTCAGAAGACAGAATTAGGAAGAGAAGAGTAAGAGAGGGCATTCCAAGCAGAAGAGATAGCAGGCCTGCAGGCCCAGAGGTGAAAGTCACCTTTGTACATAAAGAACTACTAGTGGTTGGGTAACTATATGAGCAAAAACCAGTTTAGCATATGAATTTTCAAGTGTTATTTGAAAAAGTGAAATTCTCACAAGCTACATTTTCTGATTATAATACAATAAAAGTAGAAGTTGGGGAAGAAAATGAAACTAAAAAAATATAACTGCCTTAGTATTTTCATTTCCTAGGGCTGCTGTAACAAATGACCACAAATTGGTGACGTAAAACAGTAGAAATTTATTCTTTCACAGTTCTGGAGGCCAGAAGTTAGAAATCTAGGAGTCGGCAGGGCCACACTCTGGAGGCTTTAGAGGATTGTTCCTTGCTTTCCCCAGCGTCTGGTGGCTGCCAGCATTCCTTGGTTCGCGGCTGCATCACTCCAGTCTCTGCCTCTGTGGTCACACTGCCTCTTCCTCTTCAGGGTGTCTGTGTTAAATCTGCCTCTGTCTTAAAACTACACTTGTGTTGGCATTTAAGGCCCACCTGAATACACGGGATGAATTTCTCCTCCGAAGGTCCTTAATGTAATCACATATTTTACCATATAAGGTGACATTCGCAGGTTCCAGGGAATTTGACGTGGTTGTCTTTCAAAGGTGGCATTTTCCAGTCTGCTACACTTACTATGTTTTGCCCACCCAACACTGCTTACTATCTTGTTTTTGTTTGAAGTCCCCTCTTTTCCTTTCTGCTTATTTTTTACATTAGGAATTCTATTCATGTAACCCATTACAGGAAGAAATTAAACAACGACAGAAAGCAAATGATCATCTCTATAAATGCCAAAAAGACATTTGAGGAAATTTTAATAGCTGTTCCTGATTTAAATTAAAACTCTAGAATCATAAAATAAAATGGCTCAAAATTATCATCCCCCCTCTGTCAAACTAGCCGTTAGTGCTGGGATGGCACCATTATCCACTTTTTCTGGTGCTATTTCCAGGTTCCAGAGTACTGAAGAGGGAAGATCCAGTACCACGCAGACACCTGCCTCTGAAACTCCAGGCCTCACTTATAGGGTACTTTTTATACAGCCCAGGTTGGCATAACTGCAGAGCTGGACAGAGGCCTTAGAGAACATGCAGGGCATGAAGAAATTTATGCAGAGTGTGTAAAATTCTTACCCAAGGTCACACAGCAAGTTTATGGAATAGCTGAGACAATAACTAGGCTTTCAGACTCGCAGTCCAGAGAGCTAGCCAGCCCCACAGAGGAATATTTGATGCCTCAGACTTGCCCTCCTCTTGTTAAGCTCTTCAACCCTTTTTCAGATTTTTGCTGGGAATCTTCTGTGAGCACAATACTTTATAAAGTATGGTCCCTGCCCACAAAGAGCTTTCCATGTAAGATGCATACATACATACGTGGTTGTGTGCATGTATTTATTGACACGCACTCCCATATATATGTACACATACACACGTTTATGTGCATACACTGATACAGCAAAAGATGGTTGAACATAATTGCCATATGAGTAATAATGTGTTGTCAGAATTCAGAGTAAGCAAATGATATAATACTTCTAACTGTGTGTGGTAAACCCAGGAAGGCAGATCCTGGTCCTTGGGTGCTAGGAATTATTTTTATAGGAAAAAGGGGAAAGGAGGCTAAAAATATGTAGGAAGTAGTAACTAGGCCCATTTGACTGGAGTGTATCCTTTGGTGGCATAGAGAAGTAGAAACGCCTAGAAAAGTAGATTGAGATCAAATCACAATGAGTCTTAAAGGCCAAAATAAGGAGTTTGAAGTTTGAGTTGTATGGGTCCAGTGATAGATGAAGAGTCAGGTGACTTCAAGGGCTCAGTCAGAAGAGACTTGCAGGTATTAGGAAGAAGACCGAGGTTGGAGGACGCAAGGAACTAATTTTGGACCTGACGGCCTTAGAGTATGCCCATGGGCGGCACAGCCTGAAGGAACGTTCTTGCAGAATTAGACACATAAGGCTGGAACGTTGGTGCGGGGTCAGGGTTCGATGCGATTGACAAGGAAGACGATACAGTCAGTCAAGAAAGGAGAGCTGGAAGCAGCGGCTGCCTCTGTAGGGTTGCTACTTACCCAGCCTCCTCTCAGCCTGCTGTAATCGTGCAGAACCCTCCCTTCCTGTTATCCCCGCCTCATCCCCCAGTTTTCTCCCTCTAGAGCCATGCCAGTCACCGCAGCAGAGCAACCCCCATTCCTACCTTTGTCACCAGCTGCAATCTTAGCTGGACCTTCAAGACGTTGCTCGCGTCCCTTCCTCCAAACCATGGACACTGACCTTTTCACTTCCTCTTGAGCACTCCTCGCATGTGCCTGCTCCCGCCCTTTCATTTAATCGCTTCCCCTGTGTGATCTGCCTTCCTCTTTCTCTTCTGCTTATCCAAATCTTACCATCCTTTGCAGTTCTTCTTGGATTCTTTTCTCCCACCCTGAGCGCAGTGAGCAAGCCTTAGGCAAGTCATTTGACCTCCCTACGGATGAGACTGTTAGATCCTGTACGTTGCCGTTTTGCTTTTATCTTAGGAATGCTGGATGATAAATGCAGCTGTCTTTTTAAAAGTCATCGTCTTGAGGTAAGCAACAAACCAGTAGAGAATGATGATCTTAATCATAATGATGACACAGCTGTTTGCTCTCCTTTCGAGGACTAGAAACAGCACCCCCTCTGTACAGGAGGCGAATTTGTTATTCTTTAACCCAGCACTGGGTGGACAGTATTAGCTTTATAGATGATTGGTTGCATAATTTAACTGTGGAAAGGCGTGTAGACTTCTAGAAAAGCTTAAAAGTGGCTCTTGCTTGGTGAATAATGTGTGTGTTTGTTTTCTCTCTCAACTAGCTACTCTGTCGTTGGTTTTATTGACAAAAACAAAGACACTTTATTTCAAGATTTCAAGCGCCTCATGTATAACAGGTAGGATTGAAATTTTATTATTGGTCTTCATGTTAAGCTCTTTGACATGTATATTACGTAATATGTATGCACACGATTATTTTATGTGACAATTTTAAGAGTTTCTGGTCATTTTTCTGGTTCTGCTTGATCATACTTAATGAGTGAAATAATATATTACTTTATGATGATAAAAGCTGTAAACTTAGGGCAGGGACCCTGTTATTAATATGATGTTCCTTGATTTCCCTTGGGATGCCTCAGTTTCTCTGTTCATTGCCGCCATCCTCCGACACCCCCGCCGGTGTGCTCAGCAGCCCCCCGGCCAGGCCAGTGGCCACGGGAGAGTGTCAGATAACCTCTGGCCCAGCCGAAAGCTTTACATACTCAGATTCCCACTGTAGTGTCTTTGTAGTGTCTCGGGCCAAGGGACCACCCTAATATCAGAGTGGCTGTGGTGTCAGTGGTGATAGATCCTGAGTGGTCAGAATCTCCTCACAATCCAAGAAAATGTGAAAAATCTGTGGAGAAATAAAACCAGGCAGAGGAGAGCAAGTTCACACCCAGTACGGATACCTTGGAAAGAAGGCCTACGAAGAAGAGAAGCTTCCTAGCCAGCTGCTGCTTTTGGATTAAAGTGTTGTCGCTCGTGTATTAAGTCTCCTCAGCCTGTTGGTCAGTAGTTCAGACAAGGTATATGGAGCACCTCTGAGCTACACGGTCTTCTGTGCTCTTGGGGTACAAAGCCCCTGCCCTCCTGAGGTCTTTTATTCTAGTGGAGATGACAGTTAATAAAACAATAAAACAACGAACTTTCAGGTGGTAACCAGTGCTGTGAAGAAAAGTAAAGTAGGTGAGAGATTGAAGGGTACAGACCAGGAAGGGCCGGGGAGGCATTACAGGTAGGGTGGTCGGAAAAGGCTTCTTAAAAGAGGGGTCATTTGAGCTGAGACCTGAGTGAAGTGACAGCGTGAACCATGAACATGGCGAGGAAGAGAGGGAGAGCATTCAGGCAGAGAGAAGGGCTAGTTCACCAAGGCATTAAGGTGGGAACGGGCTTGGGTGTGTTGAGGACGGGAGGAAGGCCAGTGTGGCTGAAATCAGTGAGGGGAGGGGAGAGCGATTGGGAATGGCTGCAGAGAGGTCCACAGGGCCCAGCTCATGAAGAGTCCATGAGCCAAGCATGATGGGAAGCCATCGGAATGGATGATGTGATATGATCTCTATTTTAAAGAAATCATTGGAACCGCTGTGTAAAACCCAGACTGTAAAGGGCAAGAGTAGACGTGCAGAGACCAAGTAGGAGGCTCGTTTAGTGATCCAGGCTGAGGCATGGATGGGGTTACAGAGATGATGAAATGTGGTCTGAGTGGGTGATGTTTTGAAAGTAGAGCCAGCAAGATTTGCTGATGGATAGGATGTGTGATGTGAGAAAAACAGAAATCAAAGACGATGCCTGAGCAATGGGGAAGGGATGCTTGACTGTGGGAAAGACAAGAGGAGGCGCTCATTTTGGGGGGAAATCAAGAGTTTCGTTTTGGATATGTTTTGTCGGAGGTGCGTTTTGGGCATCCAGTTGAAAATGCCAAATAGGCGACTGTGTGCATTTAGAGCTCAGAGTAAAGGCGGGACTAGAGATGTAAATTCATGGTCACCAGTCTGTTGATAGTATTTAAAGCCGTAGTCCTGGGTGAGTTTGTCTAGGGTGAGCAGAGAGAAAAAATAAAAGAGAGAGGAGGTTGGTTGAAAGATGAATCCCTGAGATACTCTACCATTTCGAGTCAAGCAAGGAAAGAAGAACTAGCAAAGGAAACTGAGAGCATGCCTGTGAGTTAGGAAGAAAGCCAGGAATCTGGTGTCAGGGAGGCCAGGTCAAGTAAAAAAGATAAACTGTGTCAAACACTGTCAAGAGCAGAGTCCTATGAGGACCAAGATTCACCATTGGGTTTGCAAACATGAAGGTCATCGGGACCCTGACAACACTGGCTTCAGTAGAGTCGTGAAGACAAGATGTCTGACGGAAGCGGGCGCGAGAGAATGCAGGAAATGAGAATGTGGAGAAAGTGTGTTTCAACAGTTCTTTCAAGAGGTTTTGGTATAAAATGGTTCATCTGTATGGATGAAGCCTCCAAGAGCAGAGATGGAACCATCACCACTAGAAAGTCACAGAGATGTGGGAATGTGAGAGGGGACCCACGTAAGAGCTGGTTTGGGGAGAAGAGACTTTCAGAAAGAAGTTTCAATGCTCAGTTTATCAGGTAAGATGCACCCATTTTGAGAGAGAAATCAAAGAGTCTGGCATTGCTCTGTGTGTAGAAAAGTCAAAAAGTCAAATCAGGAAAACGGCCTCAGTCGGCCAGTGACAAAGTCAGGGTGCGTTGCCCGGGGAAGGCAGCCAGGCTGTGTACCAGGAGGCTGCACAGGGTGGCGTTGGTTACCTTCTTGAATTATCACAGCCCAGAGGTTCAGCTCACAGAGAACAGCTGCACCTTCTAGTGGTGGATTCACGTAACCCCCAGCTCACAGGGCCAATGCAGAAACAGACCAGCGAGCAGATTTATTTCCAGCGGACAATCTAACGGTCTCATGGTATGGAACACTTGCATGGGGATAACAGGCTCTTCTTCCCTATTGGAAAACCTGCCTGGGAAGTCAAATAGAGCTCTGTTAATTGACCGTGAAAAATATCACCTATAGAATGCTTAGTTTCTTGGTAAGCCTGGAATCAGAACAAAGGAACTTAGATAAATCCAACAATTAAGGGCATCAGTCTAAGATGAATCCATTTCACAACAGGGATGGTCTTGCCAAAGGTATAAAAACATTAAAAGTCTGTTCATTGCAACTTGTTGTATATATCTCCGTAGTAGTAAAGGCCTTGCCAGGGGGATGGAAAGTCTTGAAATCATTTTGGTTAAAACCATCCTCCTAGATGGTGTTTAGATGGGCTACCTTTGCCTTTTCGATGCTTCCATGGCTAAATGACCTTTCCAAATTCAATCCTTTCTTTCTTTCTGTCTGTTTAAAGAGTAATCCCTGGACCTCTAGTTCTGTAGAGTATCCATGCATGTGTGCAGGCACATGCGTGTGCGTGTATATATAAAGGGAAGGAGGCAAGGAGCAAGCAGGTGGCGTGCGAGGTGCACAGATCGCTCTTTACCACTTTCTCGTTAGCCAGCTAAGTTCCGCCTTATCTGTTATACGTACTGGGTTTCTGGATAAATAAGCTTCCCTTTTAAGGGCAAGTTTCTTTTAAATAAGTTTGAAAAGTATGTTGACTTACTGGCCTGAAAGTTCTTTTTCTTTAAAACAGTTGTATGTGTCTGTTTTGATTCATTATGCATCAGTTCTACTGTTTAATAATGTAATAATAATAAACATCTTATTTCCTTCATTCTCAACATTCCCCCCTCCCTTCATTTACAAGGTAGTGTCTGAAACAAGACCGAAAGGGAGTAAGGTGCAACTGAGCGTAGAAAAAAGCCAGTGATTTTCTGTCTTGGAAATCAGACAGAATTTGGTTAAAACCATCCTCCTAGATGGTGTTTAGATGGGCTAAACATGGGCATCAGGATTTTCGAAGTGCACACGCTCTAGTTTCTGGAAATTCTATTCCAGAGGTGTTAGGAAGGCATCCAGGCATTGTGGGCACTAAAGGTTGAGAACCATTGCCTCAAGTTCTCTCTCTGCTAGAGATTGAAATGGAAAAGTTAAGGAAAAGCAATAAACATTTATGTGGTTTTTTTTTTTTTTTTTTTTTTGCGGTACGCGGGCCTCTCACTGTTGTAGCCTCTCCCATTGCGGAGCACAGGCTCCGGACGCGCAGGCTCAGCGGCCATGGCTCACGGGCCCAGCCGCTCTGCGCCATGTGGGATCTTCCCGGACCAGGGCACGAACCTGCGTCCCCTGCATCGGCAGGCGGACTCTCAACCACTGTGCCAGCAGGGAAACCCTATGTGGTCATTTTTATTGATACGTGTATCATTGGAAAATTATGGAATAGGAGTAGAAGGTAATAAAACTGGGTCCATGAACCACAGATCACGCATTATTTTATAGCCACTTTTGATAGCAATGGCGAGGGTTAGGACTGTTTTTCTTTTTCTGCCTTCATTCACAGACGCAGTCAGTCTTCACCTCGCCGTTTATCTTCCTCACTCTTGTCATCCATTCTGGCAGTTTGCTGCTATTATTTAGAGCCTTTTTGTACAGAAATTTACTAGGTGTTTGGGAAACCAACTCAATTTTCTCAGTTTTATATCAGGAAAAGAAAAGTGGGCAAAATGATGGCAGCAGTAAACACAGTTAGAAAAAAAAAAAATCCATGTTAGGTCTTTTCTATTGTCAATCCCCAATTTAAAAAAAAAAAAAAAAACTGATGAGAGAAAAGTTTCCAGGATGCGAGCAACATTTCGAGTTCCAATTACTTTAAAATCAAAAGCACCCAGTGTTGTGTTGGTTTCAGGTGTACAGCAAAGTGAATCAGTTACACATGTACATATATCCACTCTTTTTTAGATTCTTTTCCCATATAGGCCATTACAGAGTGTTGATTAGAGTTCCCTGTGCTATACAGTAGGTCCTTATTAGTTATCTATTTTATATAGAGTAATGTGTATGTGTCAGTCCCAACACAACATTGTAAATCAACTATACTCCAACAAAAATTTTTTAAAAATCAAAAGCACCCAAAATGAAACAGGAAGAAAATCAGAGCCGAGACCACTGTACATGTTTATAAAAATGTCTCCACTGAGCCAAATAAAGAATACAGTATATCATTTTTAGCCTGAAAACTGGCCTTAAGTACACTTTAAGAATTGGATTGCAGCCGTCTTAGTGTCACATCAATAGAATACTGTAACCGCCGGTGCTACCTATAAATGTGTTCATAATTCAGCTGCAGTAAAGGGATTTACTAGATGACAATGTAAAAGTGGTTATTTTCTATTCCTATCTGTGTTTTTTGAAAGACCTGGCTTTTTGTGACCTATACTGTATGAATATTTGTTTCAATTAAAAGATGCTTTCTCTTTCATGACTTCTGCCCATGACATTGAGGATTGTTTTCCTACTAGCGGTTTGTTCTCATTCTTTTAACGACCACCAAAACCATTTTATTTTAGGTATATGGTATCAGAGCTATGCAACCATTTGAGGATCCTGCATAATAATAACATCGAGGTCACTTTAAAGAAGTTTAAAGAATTTTTCAAATGTGGTCTCGTTTGGACGCATCTCACTCTGTGGTGCAGTGTCTGTAATTATACTCTCAGCCTAATTTTCTGGATGGAATCATTTTTCCACTCAGGGCTTGTGAGTTCTGTCTGCAATGCAATCGTGGCTCCCAGGATACAGTTCAACAGGATTACTTAGCAATTCATATTCAGCTTATATGAATGTAGCATTCAAACCACTCTTTCTGTGCTTCTCAGTTCAAATCCTGTGCTGAAGAATATGTGGCCCGAAGGCAAACTGAGCATTACAGAGGTGACCAAGAGACCTCTGACTGCCGCCACCTTATTTAAGAATTCTATGATTGCTTTAGTAGACAACCTTGCATCAAAGGTAATTACTGTCTTTTTTAAATATCTATTTCATTTCATAGATTCCCTCTTGATGTATGTTATAGAGAATGTATGTGTGCTTTGCTTTGTAGGTGATTATAGTAAATCAAATTTAAGAACATATTGAAAGTGAGTGTTACAATAGAATTCTTAATCCTGTTTTGTTTGTTTGTTTTTTAACATGGCTTGGTAAAACAGTTGTTTGTGTCCCAGATGAAATGCTCTTCTTAAATTTGGGCCTTTTATCCTACTGTAGTCATTAATGGGAAAGTCTTAGTAAGACCTTTAAAAAAAAAAGAAAGCAGTATACTACAGGCGTAGTATATGCCTGACGAAAGAAACTTCAGCCCTGTGCTGAAGACAGGGCCTGGCTTAAAAAAAAAATCTTGAAATAAATTGTAACATATACCATCTTTCTGTTGTATCTGAATACAAAATGACCAGACAGAGGTTTAAGAGGAAGTTTAGTATTTAAGTATTGTCCTTAGGGTGTTTTAAATAGTTGAAATGAAAAGATGTATTATTGGCAGTTATTTCTGCTTTTTATTGTTCCTTTGAGGTCTAATACTGTTTGATAACTTCAGTCTGGGATTTTTTTTCCCCTTAAAGAACAGATTTCTACTCTTAACTGCTGCTGTTGACAAGTTTGATAAATTAGGCAGCATTCTGGGACTCATTATTTTTAGTGCCTTCATTTTTATCTTTCTCTTCTGGTGCTTTTCCAGTATATTTTTTCTTCTTCATTTTTAACTTTTTTTTTTTAAATCAACTTCCTCTCTAAAAATTTAAATCTATATTATTTTTGGTTACTTCCCTGTGGATAAATTAGGCAAATGCCACAAGAACACATCTATTCAGTAGCTTTCTGTTCTTTTCGTCAGGATTCTTTGGCCTCAGGTGACAACAGATAAGCACAATGTGTTGGTTTGTATAATCAGAAATCTAGAAAGGCAGGGGAGGGGTAAGGACACAGGAGCGTAGACTAGAATACCCTTAGGGCCCCTCGTCTTGTCCCTCAGCTTCTCTCTGCATGTCAGCTTCAACCTGTCTCATCCAGCAAGAAGGAAAGTGAACCTAGAAGGAACGCCTGGGACACAAGAAACAGAGTTGAACACAGAATTTTATAAAATGTATTTTATACAGTACATTAATTATAAATATATTGTTTATAAAACATATTCGATTTGTTCAATTAGAAAAGAATCACTTTTGTTTTCTAAATTTGGTAGTTAAATGTGAATTTTTAAATAAAAATTCTAGAACCATCTATAATTTCTGTATGGCCAATTGCACTCAGCTACTAAACAACTGAACCCTCCTTCCCCAAATTAGTGGCTTAAACAAGAGAGACAGGGCTTCCCTGGTGGCGCAGTGGTTGAGAGTCCGCCTGCCGATGTAGGGGACACGGGTTCGTGCCCCGATCCGGGAAGATCCCACATGCCACGGAGCGGCTGGGCCCGTGAGCCATGGCCGCTGAGCCTGCGCGTCTGGAGCCTGTGCTCCGCAACGCAAGAGGCCACAACAGTGAGAGGCCCGTGTACTGCAAAGGAAAAAGGAAAAAAAAAAAAAACGAGAGACGTTTATTTCTCTTTCTGTAAATGAAGTACAGGAGAAGTTATCCCAGCACTGGTATAGCAGCTCTAAGGTTATTAGAGACAAGTTCCTTCTGTCTTTCTTCTCTACCATCCTAGTGCTTGGCATCCCTTCTCCTGGTCCAAGATGGCAATTGGAGCCTCTTCCCTTTTAAAGAGACTTCCTGGAAGTCTCATATAGCACTTTAGCTACATCTCGTTTGCTGTACCTAGTTGCCAAGGAAGCTGGGAAGTGCCTTTTTATTCTGGTCAGCAGTGCACCCACTTAGAAGTAAGTTTTCTGTTTTGAAGTAGGAAAAAAAGTTACCGTGTGTGAGGTAGGCAACGAGTCTAGCAGTCTCTGCTACAGCTCCCCAGGCTGTGTGAGGTGGGGGAATGAGGGAGAGAGTAGGGACAAGCAAAAGAATAGAGACAACCTATCAGTCTAATAGAAGGCAGGAAGGTGGGCAGGGCAGAAACAAAGGAAAAATGTTACATTTAGAAAATACATACATGATAGAAATGAATCTAATTAATTGGTACTCACCATAAATGTAAATAGACGAAACAGACTGGATAGGTGGAAAATCCAGGTACAGGCATACCTTGTTTTATTGCAGTTCACACGTAGTGCGTCATTTTTTACACGTTGAAGTTTTGTGGCAACCCTGCAACAAGTAAGTTTCCCAGCAGCATTTTCTCACTTGTATCTCTGTGTCACAGTTTGGTAATTCTTGCAGTATTTCAAACATTTTCATTATTGTTGTATTTGCTATGGTAATCTGTGACCAGTGATCTTTGATGATCTATGACTCGCTGAAGGCTTAGGTGATGGTTAGCGTTTTTTAGCAATAAAGTATTTTTAATTCAGGTGGTTTTTTTTTTAGGCATAATTCTATTGCACACTTAATAGACTAGTGTCATGTAAACATAACTTTTATATGCACTGGTAAACCAGAAAATTCGTGTGACTTAGCCTATTGCAGTATTCATGTTATTGCCATGGTCTAGAACTGAATCTGCAGTAACACCAAGGTTTTGCCATGTTGTTTATAGGAGCTACCTAGTTGACACTATGCAGAAAGATTAAGAACAAAAAGGTGGGTAAAGATATATCAAGCCCCCCCCCAAAAAAAACCTGGTGAAAGCAATATTAATGTGAAAAAACATAGAACTTAAGGGAAAAAATTATTATTACGGATAAAGAGATGATCATAATAAAATGAAAATACTCAATAAAGACATTTTGAACTAGCTACCTAACAGCACAGCCATGATGGTACTTGAACTCTATAAAGCAAAAAAAAAAGAACCTGAAAAAATGTAAAAGACAAAATTGACAGGTCCACAGTCCCAGAGGGAGATTTTAAACCAACTCTACCAGAAACAGATAGATCAAGCAAAAACCTTAGTAAGAGTGCAGCAGCCAAATTTAAACTTTATCTAATAGATCAAAAGATCTCTATACCCAGAGGATAAGAAATACATATTCCTTTCCGGTATACATGCAACATTTACAAGAATTGACCACATGCTAGATCACAAAAGAAGTCTCAACCGTTTTAACAAATGTATATATAGATGCATCTCCATCCTCACAGCAAATGAAATGAAAATCAGCATTAAAAAAGTTTTTTTTTTTTT
This sequence comes from Phocoena phocoena, assembly GCF_963924675.1. Classification (NCBI taxonomy): domain Eukaryota; kingdom Metazoa; phylum Chordata; class Mammalia; order Artiodactyla; family Phocoenidae; genus Phocoena; species Phocoena phocoena. Next base: position 41,712,672 of record NC_089237.1, read on the forward strand.
TTTAAATCTGCTTGGGAACTTAAAAATACTCCTAAAGTGGTCTACTTGTTATGCCTTTATTTAAAAAAACAACAACAAAAAAAAAACAAGGAAGACTGAAAGTAAATGAGTTAACTTCAACTCAAGAAGCCAGAAAAGGAAATCCAAAGAAAATCTAAAGAAAAAAATTAAGAAAATAAGTTTTAAATAGCAAAAACTAAAAGTAATCAAAAAAATTAATCAAATAGACCTTTAAAAAACTTACCTTAAAAAGAGAAAATAATGTTAAGAATGAAAAAATGATACAACTTTATATACTGCAGAGATTTTTGAAAGTATCAGAATATTATGAACAACTGCATGCCAGTGAATTTGAAAAATTAGTTTTCTAGAAAAATGTTATCAAAATTAACTCAAGAAGAAATAGAAAGCCTGAATGAATCAGTAACCTTAAAGATTCTGAATCACTAATCAGAAGTCTGCCTTCCCCCAATTCTGCCAAGAACTTCAGGCCCAGATGGTTTTACAGGTAAGTCTTACAAATCCTTCAGGGAGCCAGTAATTCCTATCATACATACACTGTTTTGGAGGAAGGGAAGAAGAGAGGCCACTACCCAATTCATTTTATGAGCTTAATATTACCTTGGTACAAGGTTAACATGAAAAAATAAAATTAGAGATGATTTTCACCTAGGAACATCAACATGAAGATTTTTAAAATACATGTAAGTAATGCATTTTCCAGCAACAGGGTGAACAAAACACCCCCTAAAACCAACTGAGAGCAACCAAAAATTAGTAAGTTATAAAAACCAACTTCCTGAATACGGTCACGAACTAACAAGAAAGCAAAGAATATGCAGGCCTGGTGCTGAGTGAAGGCAGAAATTAACTGAATGAAGGGAAAAATAACTAGAGCACCAGAGCTGCTTTCACCCTGTCAGCATCTGTTGAAGCGGGTGACTTTGAGTATCCAAGGCTGGTCCTTGGAGGGAAGCCCAGGGCCTGCCCAGAGTAGGGTGACTAACAAGGGATCACAAACCACACGCATACTCACACATATGTACACACACAACGGTGGGTCTCCAGAGGGCTGCCTCCTCAGAGAGCTACCTCTAGAATGAGCTAGAAATAACCCCTCATTATCTGAAAGGAAAACTGCCCGTCTTGGTCCTTGGCACTAAGCCAAGCAGGGTGGGTGACCATCCCTTGAGAATTTATAATTGTAAGCCAGCTTTTATGAGATTTGCAGTCCAAATTCACACTACCTGGGTGGCCTGAAAAGGCTCAAGCCTGGTCAATTCAGGTCTGGTATTGCCCCCAGGCATCTGATGGAAGCAAGGTGAGGGAACCACCTTCATTCCAGACCTTAAAGAACTTCCACAGATGGAGTTCTAAGGAAAATAAGGAGTTCATAGTGCTCTGCAGCGGGAGAGGCCACAGCAGTGAGAGGTCCGCGTACCGCAAAAAAAAAAAAAAAAAAAAAAAGAAATGAAGGGCCTAAAAAATATGAGAACTAGTAATTGAGAGCAGGTAACTAGGCAATTGATAGAAATAAAAACTAAATAATTAAAACTTAGTGGATAGGTTTAACATTAGTTTAGACAAAGCTGAAGAGAGAATAGGGAAATGAAAGAAACAATTGAAGAAATTATCCAGAATTCCACTTAAAGAGACCAAGAAATTAAACTTATAAGAGACACATTAAGAGACATGGAAGATAAAATGAAAAGGTCTAGCATGCATGTAACCAGAGTCAAACAAGGAGAGGAGAGAATGGGTAGAATGATAGAAGGAAGAGAAAAAAGAATCTCAAGAATGATGAAAGACACCACTCTACAGGGTCAGAAAGTCCAGTGTATCCCGAGCTGGAAAAATTAAAAGAAATCTGCTCCCAAGCACCTAGTGAAACCCCAGAATACCAAAGACGAAGAAAATACCTTAAAAGCAGATTAGCTTTGAAGAGAAAATAGCTAAACCAGAATTCTATACCAAGAGAATTTATATTTGTCAAGAACAGAGACACGACAAAGAATCTTTCTGAAAAATAAAAACAGAGAGTTAGAACCACAGTAAAGGAAATTCTAAAAGATATATGTCAGATACGAGGATGTCTGATTACTGAATGAAAGTCTGAAATGCAAAATGAAGAGCAAAGAAATTGGTAAATATGTGGGTGCATATAAGTAAGCTGACTCTGTAAAATAATATTTTATTGGATTAAAAATACAGGTTAGAGCTAAGTAGCACAACAATAGCATATAAATTGGAAGGGTGGGTGATTATAATTCAACTGTTTAAGGTCCTTGGTTGTTCAGGAAAAGGATAAAAGTATTGGTTATATATATACACCAATACCAAAAGTATTGGTATATGTATATCTCATGAGTTATAAATACATATAAAATTTTCTAGTGTAGTCATTGAAAGAATAGAAATGAGCTTATAACTTCCAAACTAGTGGTTGGGGGTGGGGGAAGCCAGAATGAGAAAAAAAAATCATTAGTCTTAAAAAACATAGCAAAGAGGAGACAAAATAACATAGGAAAGCTGGGACAAATAAAGATGGTAGAAATAAATCCAAATGTATTAGTAATTACAGTGATTATAAATGGACAAAAATTATCAAATCAGATTAAACAAAAAGAATACAGATACATTGCCACTTATTAATGACATCTAATCATAACAGAAAAGTTGAAAGTTTACATTTAAAAAGATATATCAGGCAAATTCTGACATTCTGGAACCTTGATCCAATTTCAGGACCTGTAGTGGCTCAGCAGTGAGCTGCCTCCCATCCCTGAAAGTGCCAGACTATTTTCCATTCACCTTTAACTCCCAGGTTTAGCTCTTCAGGATTCCAGACCAACGTGTAGTTCTGCATCCAAGGTCTCAAGTTCCAGCTTTCATCCCCTGAACCCCACAGGCTGTCAGCAGCTGTGCTCAGCCTCACGGCTGCCTCTCCAGATTGACGGTTGCCTCTAAGACACCCCTCTGGACTTTAGTCTTACTCTCATCTTGGCTATGTTATCAGCTCTTGATGCATTGAGATTTCTCCCCTCTCCCCATATTTTGTGTAGCACTTTTATTCAGTGACTTCCTCAGGAAGGTTGATATGAATTGCCTAGTCCTCCATCACCAGAAGTGCATTTTCTCAGCGTCCACACAGTGGTTTTGTTTTGTTGTACTTTTAAATATTTTATTTATTTATTTTATTGACATACATACAATTGACATACAACAGTATATCAGTTTCAGAGATACAACATAATGATTCAATATTTGCATATTTTGCAAAATGATCACCACAATAAGTCTAATTAACATCCATGTTAACATCACCATGCACAGTTACACTTTTTTTTCCCCTGTGATGAGAACTTTTAAGATTTACTCTCTCAGCAGCTTTCAGATATACAATACAGTATTATTAACTATAGCACACAGTGTTTTTAAATGCATGTCTTATCGCCACCTAGATGAGCCTTTTGAATCTAAAGAATGACTTCTGCTAATTTTATATACTTCTTGATACCTCATAAAGCACTCTGAACAGTCAGTAAATTATTAAATGAACTTGAATTTGCTTTTGACTCTATTTGATACTGTTCAACACATGTTAAATATCAATAGATGAATATCTATCTAAATCAGGTATCTTCTGCCTAATACATATACTGATTGGTGTACTTTGGCAAAGGATGTTTTTCACAAAAATATAGGGAGAAACAGGTTTGTAAGTGCAAGATAATAAGATCACTGTCAACTTTGGGAATTTAACCTTAATAAGACACTTAGAATTTGTCAAATTTAGGATTTCTTAGGTTGAGTCAATCTGGATATTTACAAAGGAGAGAGGAGGCGGTGTTTATAAATTGAAACAGAATGCTGATTAAATATAGAGAAAGCATTTCCACTGGCTTCCTTATCTGAAGGTTTTTACTTTACTAACCGGGATGAAAGGGCATCCCCCCACCCCTTAGCTGGTCATGAAGTGTCTATTCCAGTGTTACCACTTCCTGTGGGTAATCAGTCAATACTGGTAAAATTCCATTCAACTGGTTTCTGTTCAGTAAAGTTACTTATACTACGCAAATGATACCTTACACTAAGATTGCTTTGCCCACATGATTGCATAAATTATTGAGTTCAGAATATTTTCTAATTCATACTGTAATTTTCTTTTGGACCCGAGGGTAATTTAGAAGTATGTTTCTTAATTTCCAATCATATAAGATTTTCTAATTATCTTCTTGCTCTTGATTTCTAGCGTAATCTATTTGATCAGAGGATAGACTCTGTGTGATTTCAGTCCTTAGAAATTTGTGAAGTTTTCATTATATGTTTTGTTTATGTGTTAAAATTATTTGCATTTAATATTCTATGCACATCCATTAGTTTGCTAGTCATATTATTATTGTCCAATGTTTCTGCATTCTTACTAATTACTTTGTTTTGTCAGTGCTGAAACGTGTGATAAAACCTACTTTGATTCTGAACTTGTCTACTTCTTGTTGTACCTTCCATTTTTGCTTCAAATATTTTGAGAATTTATTAGGCTTATTCAAGTTCCTAGTGTTTGAGTCACTTATCACTATGCAATGTCTTTATATTGCTTTTTGCCTTAAAGTCAGCTTTGCATGAATAAAAAAGTTAAAAGCAGCTTTTCTTTTGGCCAGGGCTTGCATGGTCTATCCTTTTCCCCCCTTTTACTTTCAACCTTTCCATATCCTTATGTTTCAAGTTTGTCCCTCATAAATAGCATATAGTTAGTTTTGTTGTTTATCCCTTCTGACCATCTTTGTCTTTCAAATAAATCATTTAGTTCATTTATTCTTTTTTTTTTAATAAGTTTATTATTTATTCTTGGCTGCGTTGGGTCTTCGTTGCTGTGTGCAGGCTTTCTCTAGTTGCGGCGAGCGGGGGCTACTCTTTGTTGTGATGCACGGGCTTCTCATTGTGGTGGCTTCCCTTGTTGCAGAGCACGGACTCTAGGCGTGCGGGCTTCAGTTGTTGTGACTCACAGGCTCTAGAGTGCAGGCTCAGTAGTTGTGGCGCATTGGCTTAGTTGCTCCGCACATGTGGAATTTTCCTAGACCAGGGCTTGAACCCGTGTACCCTGCGTTGGCAAGCGGATTCTCAACCACTGTGCCACCAGGGAAGCCCAGTTCATTTACTCTTAACGTAACTATCGTATGTTGTATTTAAATCAACCATCTCATTAGTGCTTTCTGTTTGTCTCTTGTATATTTCTTTTTCTTTGCTTCCTAACCTTTTTGATTGATTACTGTGGGCAAAAGGTAAACAAAATTCTCTTCCTCCTGCTTGATAACCTTGGTTAAATTTCTAGCTCTGTTCCCCTGTTAACCTAGTATGATGTATATCAACTATATTACTAGGCAACATCACTTAAGATAAAAATTATGCCTATTGGTAAATTGCACCTGTACTGGGAGAATGATAATTGTCTGGTGGGGATGACATACTTTCGGCTTCCTGAGTGTGATGACTCATGTATTAGGCATGTCCCTTTCAAGGACCCTGGAAGCTATGTCATTAGAGTTGTTACAAGAGATATTGAATCCTATGTGGCATGAGGCTTTTAAACCAAGGGCACTTCCCACATCTGTCTGATACGGACCTCATCTTACTGTGCCCGAGCTATTACCTGACTGCGGTGTGGGCTGCTGCACGACCTTGACATGCCTGCTGGCAAACCATGTTCTTGTCCTCCTGGGTAGACTCCTGCCAAGTGCGGGCTGTAAGTCTTTTGAGTCAGAATGTTTAGTTAAACCTAGGGAGGCATCCTTTCCTTGCACTGCCGCCCCACCACACACACTACAACTCAGTATTGCAATGATTTTTTATTACTACATTTATTCACGTTATTATTTTGGAAGATTTACATTATAATATTGTTTTGGTGGTTACTCAAGTTATTACAGTGTCATTCTGGATTATAGAAATCTAATCTTATTTGGTGCTTTTATCTCCTTCCTGGACAATGCAAGGTCCATAAAACATCTTAATTCCATTTGTCTTCCTCCCAGCTTATGCGCTCTTTTGGTCATGTACTTATAAATATTTATTTTATATATATATATAGCCAGTAAGATGATGACATCATCATCATCATTATTATTACTACTAGGAATAGTCAATATCTGTTTAGATTTACTCATTTATTACTTCTTTTTTCCTCTTTCTATATCACCGAGCTTCCTCTTGGACCATTCTTCTTCTGCCTGAACTTCATCCTGTTATATCTGAGGCCTGATGTTGACAAATTCTGGAAATATTTTATGCCGTTTCCCTTCTTGAAGAACGTTTTTGCTGGGTGTGAAATTCTACATTGGCAGTTCTTTAAGCATTTCACAGACAATACTCATCTGTCTTCTGGATTCCATATTTTTTTTTGAGAAGTCAGCTGTCAGTCTATTTGTTGCTCCTTTAGGTAGTCAGCCTTTTTTCTTCTGGCTGCCCTTCTTTGGTTTTCAGAAGTTTAACTGATGTACCTAGGTGTACATTTTTCTTTTTAAATCTTGCTTGCAGTTTGTAGGACTTCTTCAGTTTGTTACAACTTAATTGTTTTTCATCAGTTTTACAAAGCTCTTGGCTATTAGCTCTTCAAATATTGCTTCTGCCCCTTCTGTCTCCTCCCTTTGGGACTCTAGTTACTTAGACCACTTTACAGTGTCTTGTGTGCCTCTTAACCTCTCTTCTTTATTTTCCATCTCCATGATCCATTCTGGGAAAATTCTTCTCACCTTCCTTCTAGTTCACTAATTTTTTTCTTCACCAATTTCTAATCTACTCTTCTGCTGATCCACTGAGTTCTTAATTTCCATTATTGTATTTTTAAGTCCTAGGTTTTCCACTTGGTTTGGTTCTTTTTTGTAGTTTCTCGTTCTCTAAAAAAATTCTCAGTATTGTCTTTTGTCATCTTGAACATGCTAAGCATAGTTGTTTTAATATTTCTATCTGATAACTCCAATATCTGGACCCTTACAGATCTTTTTATTTTGTATGCTGTTTTGCTATTTCTAATTCATGTTATCTTGGCTCCTTATATATCTGGTTAACTTTTATTTTGTTCCAAACATTATATTTGCAAAACTGTTTATAGATATAATTGGAGGCCCAAGTTTATGTAATCTTTCTCTAGGGAAGATTTATCTTTGCTCCTTTTAGGCACGTAAAAGCACTGATATTCCAAAGAAGCTATTCCAGTTTGAAGGACTGAAATGATTCAAAGCTGAAAGGAACACTTAGTATGTACCAGGGCTGTGCCAATTATTTTACATTCTTCAACAATGCATTTTTACCACAGCTTCTGCCTCTTTCTATTAAATTACTCCTTCTGTTACTTTTAATCATGTTTCTGTAAATACACAAAAACTTGATGTTTACATGTCTCAATTGTTTACACCCTAGTTTTACCCCCTTTCTACTATTCCTGATGAGTCCTAAAATATAATAATACAAAATTTTAACTGGATGCCTGAGAGTTTCCAGGCATTTAATTGAAGGGAAATTTAAGTTGAAGGGAAAGGAAGAATTTTTTTATAAGTCTATGCCTGAGAAATGAGAGTCACAGAGCTTAATTTGACACAGCTAACACTAATGACACGTCAATGTCTTTAGTCCGGGATTTTTCTCCAGTGAAACTTATCATTTGCCGATTCATTTCTTTAGGAACCATATTATGTACGTTGCATCAAACCCAACGACAAGAAGTCCCCACAGATCTTTGACGATGAACGCTGCCGGCATCAAGTAGAGTATCTTGGACTCCTGGAAAATGTGAGGGTGCGTCGGGCAGGATTCGCCTTCCGCCAGACCTATGAAAAGTTTCTTCACAGGTGAGAATAGACTAAACAAGGAAACCTGCTAGCACACTGAGAATTATGGAGTCCTCTCCATGTTTAACCGTGCATCAGCTCCTGTCAGACAATCTGAATGTTTGTTGAATGAACAGAAGACATGAGGAAACTGCAACTGTGAAAGACCTTCCCAGAATCGGCAGGAGTCCCCTCGAGTCTGTGGTTTACGGACCATGAGGAAAAATTTTATTCTTCATGGGGAAAATGGGGGCATGTAGTATAGGAGAGTAAACAAGGATTTGGAGTCACAGCTGGGTTGGAATCCTGGCTATGCTACTCATTTGCTGCACGACCTTGAGCTAGAAATTTAGCTTCTTTGACTCTCCTTCTGCATCTATAAAATGAGTATAGTAACACTACCTCATAAGCCTTTTGTTGTGAGGATTAAATTAACCAAAGTAAAAAGGCTACGTGCCTGGCACATAATAGATGTTCAATTAATGCTGCTTAGCATTACCAATATTGCTAACTATAATAATAACAAAGTATTAAGTAGTTAATCATGGAGGCCCTAAAATTAGTCTACCTGATTGAATCCTGGCTTTGCCATTTCTTAGCTTTTTGACCTTAGACAAATCATATAACCTTTCCATGCCTCAGGTTCCTATGTATAAAATGGGGGAAATTAATTAATTTTTTTAAATGGGAATAATAATGGTAACTACCTGGTAGGGCTGCTGGGGGATGAAGTAATATATGTGAAGTACTTAGAATGGTACCTGGCATATAGTAATCACTCAATAAGTGTAAGGTATCATTGCCATTGTTATTTATTGTTACTAACAATAATGATAGTTGACACCTGGTATCATAAAAATAGTGTTTTAAATTCCATCTATTCATCTATTTTAAAATATTTATTGAGCATTTCCTATGTTGTAGATTGCAGATTCCACAAAATATGAATAAACAAATACATAAAATATTGATCGGTGAGAAGAGTCTCTAAGGAGATAATAATGGCAGGAAGGGGTCAGCCATACAAAGGTCAAAGAAAAGAGCAGGTGAAGCAGAGGAAACAGCAGAGAAAAGTCTCTCTTGCAATAATAAGTGGTGTTTTAGGTACCAAACATCATCCAGTGTGGTTGGAGGATGCTGAGTGACAGGGCAGTGGTGTAGCATGAGATCAGAGATGGACATAGGCCAGATCATTTTGAATGTTGTAATCCAGACTAAACAGTTCAGATTTTGGCTAAGTGTGGTGGAAAACCACTGGTGGATTTTATGCAGGGAGCAACCCAGTCTTATGGATGTCTTAAGATATCACTGTGGCTGCTGTGTGAATAGGAAGCAAGGAGACATTTAGAGATGCTATTGCAGGAATCCAGGAGAGGCAGCTCAACGAGAGTGCCTTGAACAAGGAATTATTGTAGATCCAAGAGTAGTGGACTGATTCAGGGTATGTTTTGTGGAAAGGTGGACTAGACTTGCTCGTGGATTGGCGTAATGAGAGAGTAGTAGAGAGAGATGAAGGGTAACAAGTAGATTCTGGCTGGAGCATCTGGGTAAGCATGGTACCATTTGCTGAGGTGAGAAAGATGGGGGAAGAGAAGCTTGAGGAGGAGGACATGAAACTGGGGCAAAGATGGAATCAAGGTTGTCTCCTGACTGTGTTAGGTTTGAAATGGCTACTAAATGTCTAGGTAGAAATACTAAGTAAGTTCTTAGCCATACAAATCTGGAGTTCTGGGAAGAGTCCAGGCTGGAAATAGAAATTTTGGAGTTATTGGTATACAGATTGTATGTAAAGTCTTGGAACTGGATAGAAAAGAGGAGGAGGCCCATGCCAACATTTAGCTTTGTGGTCTGACATGAAAGAACGAGCAAAGAGAGAGAAGAAGCAACCAAGAAGCTAGAAGAAATATCAGAAGAGGGTTATGTCACAGAAGCCAAGAGAAGATGGCATTTCAAGAAGAAAAGTACAGTTATCATATTAAATGTTGCTGTGCCATCAAGTAAGATAAAAGCAGGAGCTTAACCATTAGACTAGGCAACATAGAGGTCAAAGGAGAAAAGGCTGGACAGAGCCCCATTTGAGCAGGATGGGGAAGTGAAGTGAGAAATTGGATGTCTCTGGACAACTCAAGAATGTGTGCTACGAATGAGAGCAGAGAAAACTAGAAGCAGCAGCCAGAGTGGAATGTGAGGTCAAGGAGATACTAGAAAATGTTTGTATGCAGGTAGGGATGATTCAGAACAGAGGGAGAAACCAGCGACACAGGAGAGAGGGAGATAATTGTAATAACATCCTTGAGAAGGCAAGGAATGAAATCCCAAGCACAAGTGGAAGGTTTGTCAGCTTTAGATGGGAGCAGGGATGCTTCACCCTTAGCAACAGGATGAAAGGCAGAGAATATGAATACAGATGCAGGAAACCTCGAAGCTTGGCTGATGGCAAAGATGAAGATGCTGCTATCTGATTGCTTCCATTTCCTCAATAAAGTATGAGGCAAGGTCATGAGCTGAGAGTGAAGATTAGGAGATGTGGTGTAGGAGGTTGGAGGGGAAATGAAAATACTCATTTTGGAGAGTGGGAAAGCATAGGTGTGTATAGTAGTTTTGCTGCTAGGAAGATCTGAGCGCCCACTTGACATTTGAGGTTATAAGTGTAGAGTGACACCACCGAGCACTGTCTGTTGTTCTCCACCAGTGTTCAGCTACTTGTGTGAAGAAGTGAAAGGGGGGCTTCCCTGGTGGCACAGTGGTCGAGAGTCCGCCTGCCGATGCAGGGGACACGGGTTCGTGCCCCGGTCCGGGAAGATCCCACGTGCCGCAGAGCGGCTGGGCCCGTGAGCCATGGCCGCTGAGCCTGCGTGTCCAGAGCCTGTGCTCCACAACGGGAGAGGCCACAACAGTGAGAGGCCCGCGTAACAAAAAAAAAAAAGAAAGAAAAAAGAAGTGAAAGGGATTTACACTAATTGGAGACTCTTGGAATGAATAAAACTTTATAGCAGAATAGCCTAGAAAATGGAAACAGTTTTTTTGTTTGTTTGTTTGTTTTTTACGGTATGCGGGCCTCTCACTGTTGTGGCCTCTCCCGTTGCGGAGCACAGGCTCGGGACGCGCAGGCTCAGCGGCCATGGCTCACGGGCCCAGCCGCTCCGCGGCATGTGGGATCTTCCCGGACCGGGGCACGAACCCGTGTCCCCTGCATCGGCAGGCGGACTCTCGACCACTGCGCCACCAGGGAAGCCCTGGAAACAGTTTTATACTGATCAAAAGGTTATGCTCAAAACTGATCATTTTCCTTACTGAAATCATACTGTTCTTGAAACTTGGTTTTTTTTTAATTGAGGCTGTAGAGTAGGAGTGTTGTCATGAGTAGAGATGTGTTCATTCTGAGTCTTGACTTCAAACAGTGTCAAATTATATTAATAGGAAGATTGTTAGTCCCTTGTCATTACTCAGAATTCTAGCAATTACTCAATTGTAGTATTGATTTTTGTGTTGTCACGTATATAAGATCAGCAGAAGTTGAATATTAGAATGAGCAGGGTGGGAATGGGTAACTATAGGATGGGGCTGAACTAAAAGTATATTTACCTAAAATATATATTTATCTAACTAAAAATATACGATCATGACACCATGATAATAGAAGCCATGGAAAGAAGTTGAAATTAGAGAATAAGCAAGCTCGACCTGGAGGGACAAGGACTTTGCAAGTGCGTGTCCTCACTCATAATCTCTCTATGCACCTATTTTACTTTCAACTCAAGATGTTTGGTGTGTTTTTTGGCATGAAAGACATGCTATGAGGATTGGATTCTGTTTTCTAATGCTCATGTAAAAATAGAAAAGATTAAAAAGAACCTATGAATTTCAAATATGATGGTCTTAGGAGTACGAGCTTAAATCTCCAGTTCCCACTCCAGAACATCCCCCAATAATATGAAATACGTGTATTTAAAGCCACGTTAACGCATAGCCGCACTATGGAATCAAAAGGGGGATTCTCAGTGAACCTGAAAGATGTGAATCACTCCTAAATACAGTATGAAACAGACATGAAGGCCCAGGAGTAAGCCGAGGTCACAGTTTGAAGGAAAGACTGCCTTGTGAGGCTTGAGCTGCCATTCAGGAAGCATCTCAGCTACTGTGCTGGAGTTTACCCAGCTGCCGCAGCGGGAGGTTAATGGCCAGTGCAAGTAACCACCTCAGCAACTGTAACGTAGACATCGTAGGTATATTGGCCAAGATAGCCACCTAACAAGAGGCCAACGAAGGCCAAGATGTACACGTACGTAGAAGGACTCTGGGAAAGGAGACGAGATAACAGTTAAACATCTGAGAAAGGCCAGACCAATGAAAAGGAGACAGTAAGCTCAACAAATAAAAAACCTCACCCCCAAGGGACCAGAGCAAGGAGTGAAAGACATTAGAATAAACCTATTTCATATTCTCCAAGAGATAAAGGAGAGAATTATGGTCCTAAAATAGGAGTACAAAGTTAGAAACAAGAACAGGTAGTTATTAAAAAGAACTGATTAGAGATTTAGAAAATGAAAACCAGATCAAGCACAATGAAAGAGTGAATTGTCCATCAGTAGAAGGAATCGGCAATTTGTAGTGTCATCATACAGTGGTTACTAAGCAGCGTTAAAGAGAATGAATGGCTAATACAGCAACAACATGGATGCATAAAACATTAGGCTGAAAAGGAGTCGCCAAAGAGTAATTTCTTCTTGATGCTGCCATTTACACGAAGTTTAAGAACAGATAGAAATCAGAGCAGTGCTTTGCTCTGGGTTGGGGGTTGACTGGAAAGGGAGAAGGGCAATGGGGGAACTCTTTGAGATTTTGGAGATGATCTGTATCTTGATTGGCATGTCAGTTCTATGGGTGTACACACTTTTCAAACTTACTGATTCGTGTACTTAAATGTGTGCATTTTACTATGCATAAAGTTTACCACAATTAGAAAAATTTTTTTCTTGACTAAACTTCCTGTAAACAACTTAAGTGAGCTAGAAGATCGAGCTGAAGACTTCTTCCAGGCCTCATCACAAAGAAAGAGAGATGGGAAGTACTCAAGGAAAGTCAAGCTGCGTATAAGGTTGATCCAGGAGAGCCAGAAGCCATCTAACTGGAGCTCCAGAAGGAAAGAGGAGTCTAGGGGTCAGAATGAAAGAATACACTGAGTGTAAAACATACGAAGTTTTTTAAGGAAACTTAAGTACATTATGTTCACTTTCAGAATGTTAGACATAAATAAAAATGCTTAGAGCTCCCAAGAAGAAAGGCAAACTACCTATGAGGGAATGAGACTCATACTGACATCAGACTTCTCGTCAGCAACAGTCGGTGTAAACAGACAAAGGAGCAGTATCTTCACAGTGAAGGGGAGTGAAGTTTATGCTTAGAATTTTATTCCATGCCAAGTTATCATTCAAGAGTGTGGGCAAAATAAAAACGTTTTCTGACGTGTATAGGCTCAGAAAGTTTACTATTCTGAGAGGGTCATAGACCCTCTGAAAAATCTCTAGAGGGTATACTTTAGCAAAAGGGAGAATAAATGCAGGAGGAAGATATGGAATGCAAAAAGGCAACATTGAACAAATAAGTAGGTAAAACTTTTTGTGAAATCTGAACAAGTATTGATTGTAAGGAGGAAAAAGAAGTCTGTAGTAATCATTTGCAACAAAAAATAGTAGTGAGAAATATAGAGAAGTAAAGACTTTTGTACTCCTTATGGGAAGAATATAGATGTTAATGAACTAGACAGGAAAAAGTATGTATTTTTACATAAATAAATTTGTACATATTTAATTTTTCAGAATGATAATAATAACAGTGCTGACATTGTGAAGTGCTCACACCATATGTACCCGGCACTGTTTTAAACAGTCTGCATGTAGTCTGTTCCTAAAGCCGACAACCAGATGAGAGCGTGTTACCGCCATTTTATGCAGATGAGGAAACCGAGACACACGAAGGTTAAGGAACTTGCCTCAGGTCCCGGAGCCAAGTAGTGGTGTAGCCGTGTCTGAACTCAGGCAGTTGGCTTCTGAACCTATCGTCTTTAACAGTGCACCGCCTCACAACTGAATGTGCGGCTTTATCAGAGGAAGGAATAAAATGGCATAAAGAAAACTCAGTCTGCCTGAGAGAAAATAGGGTAAAAAGCAACAAAGAGAAAGCACAATTAATAGAAAACATTAAATGAGAAGTTGAGAAAATTGAAACATATTAATAATCACAATAAAAGTGTCAAACTTGCCCTTTAAAAGACAGAATTGTGGAAAGACTGAAGTCTCTCCAGTTGATGACTATCTAAGTCGAGATTAGGTCCTCTCTACTAGAGTCGTCTAGGAAGAGTGCTGGATGAGATGGTGGGATGTGCCTCTGGGAAGATGGCCTATCCCTCCTCTGCAGGCTGTGTTTATCTGCCACTTTACATAAAATGAGTTTGTTCACATTGAAAAACTGACATTTTATTTTAATGTCATACTGATTGAACTAATTAACAGTGGGACATGGGGTAGGATGGAAGGTGTGTAGGACATTGAATGAATGTTTTCAGTCCTGGTGGGAGAAAAAGTAATATTTTCTGCAATGAGTTTGTGCTTTTAGATTCTGCAGATTTTTTGTAAGCTAGCTGTGAACCTAAATTTCTACTTGTCACTTTCATTTTCATTCTTTTATTGAAAAAGAGAGAGAAGGATTTTAAATGTACTGATAACCTTAAAAGCTGCTGAAGTCTTTCAGGGAGGTAAAACGGGTTGTCAGGAAGCAGCTGAATTTAGCTTTTTAATTTGCAAGTTCAGGATGCTGGTTTGCTGAAGAACTTGGGGCATGCCCTTGACCGTCAGGAAGAAGGGAAGGGCGCCGTTACCCTGATGTGTTAGCTGAGCAGTGTGGCAGTTGGATTGCTTCTAGTTTCTGCAACACGCCTAAAACTTTAAACAAATGCCATTACTCCCTGTTGACTCTTATTCTATCGATAGTTCTATAATGAATTTGGAAGTTTTTAGATTTTATTTCCTTTTTTCACGTGACGTCACTTAATATTACCTTTCTCTTCATATTAGAACTCTTTGGTTTCTGTTTCTGTCTCTATCTGGCAAGTGACTAGACTTTTAAATGTATTTTCTTCCATTCTTTCATATCTCGTTCCTCATTGTATGGTGGACAACACGATAGGCACATGGCGTGTAGCGGGGAACAAAACAAAATCCCTGCCTTCGTGGTACCCATAGACTGACATTCAACAGACAAACACACAAATCAATATGATTACAAACTGTGATGAATGGTGTGAGGAAAAGAAACCCATCTGGCTGCCCTAGAGAGGAATAATGGGGGTGAGGGTTGATGGTTGTTGAAGGAGAATCAAAAACAGACTATGAGGAGTCTCAGCCTTTCAAAGAGTAGATTAAAAAGCATTCCAGGCAATGGGAACAGCATATGCAAAGTCTCCAAAGCAAGAAAGAGGCAGCCGCATTACAGGACCCTAAAGAAGGCCAAGGCGACTGGAGTAGAATAATGAAAGCAGGAGTAAAAGATAAAGATGAGGTGAGGCTCTTTGGAATACTACTCTGGCTGCTAAATACGCAGAATGGGTTGAAGAGGAAATGGAAAACAATTTAGGAGTCTACTGTAGTCAACTTGATGGTGGCGTATATTGTAGCAGTAAAGATGAGAATAGTTGAATTTTAAATATATTTTGGAGGTGGAGTCAATAGACCTGATGATGGATTAGAAGGAATGATAGAGAAGAGAAGGGATCAAATATGACTCCCAGGATTCTGGCTTTAGTAACTGAGGACATTGAGGTAGGAAGGACTGAAAGAGGAATTTAAGACACCTTTAGGTCTATATAGGCATTGGATATGTGAGTCTGAAGCTCAGAACTGAGAACTGGGCTTGGGATAGTAAATGCATGAGTTGAAAAACAAAGTGGATGGAATAGATGAAGCGATGTGGGAGGTTGTACATAGAGAGAAGGGGGCCTGATATGAGCTCTGGGACACTCCAACATTTGGGGGTCCAGGAATGAGGAGTTGCCAGAAAATGAGATTGAGAAGAGATATCCAGAGAGACAGAAGGAAGCTAGGGAGAGTGTGCTGTTGTGGAAGCTAAGATGGAAATCAGGAAAAGAGAGAGACATCAAGAAGAAGGGATCAGATGCCCCTTAGATACATAGCATCTTAACCAGAAATGTATAAAGCCCTAGGAGAAGAACATGAAGACTCCTGAAAGGCACGAAAGTAGACTTGAACTAATGGAATGATACCCCTTGTTCTTGGATAGGACAACTCAACGTCAAAGCTAAATTTAATGAATTTAACATGGGAACCCAATAAAAATACCAGAAAGGATTCTTTTGTTTTGTGATTGTTTTTCCCTGGAACTATGCAAATTGTCTCTAAAGTTCATATAGAAAAATGAACACATAGGAATATCTAGAAATACCTTTAAAAAGGAAAAGAAGGAGAAAAGACCACCAGATATTAAAATATACTTATAACATCTATAATTAGACATTTGCAGTACTGATGGGGCCGAGGGACAGACAAAGCAATGAAACAGACCAGAAAGCTCAGAAATGAACGGAAGTACATATGAAAGTTTAGCATATGATAAAATGGCATATATTAAATCGGAGGGAGAAAGACAGATGTGTTAGTAAATAATATCGGAAATAGCCTTTTGTCAAAAGTTGGATCTGTATCGAAATAAACTCCAAAGGGACCAGAGATCTAAACGTAAAATGTGAAAACATATAAGTACTGGAAGAACCCGTAGGTGAATTACTCTGTAACCTGAATGTGAGGAAAACCTTTCTCGCTGTGTCTTAAGGTTAAGATGCAGTATGTGAAAAACATTACTAAATTTGACTACATGGATTAAACAACTTTGCACCAAGGGTGGAGGAGAAGTACTGCAGTAGGCAGCCTTCTAAGCTGGTCCCAGTGATCCCCACCTACTGGTATTCATGCCTGTGTAATCCCCTTCCTGTGAGTGTGGGCTGGCCCTAGTGAATTGCTTCTAGCAAAATGGAATGTGTCAAAAGTGATGGGATGTCGCTCGTGAGATTAGGCTACAAAAGGCTGAGACTCTGTGACTACTGTCTTACTCACGGTCACCCTCACACTAACCTATGAGAGGGCCACGTACTGAGGAACTGTTGGCTGCTTGTATGTAGAATTGCAAATGATCTGTGTATTGACCTTATGTGCAGAACTGTGCTTAGTTTTCTTTTAGCGATGATACTTTATCTGAAGATCTGCTTGATGTCCTTTGAAGCGAGTCATATTGTTCATAAGTGATGTTTTGTTCCTTCCCCAGTCATTTACCTGTTCAAAAACCCATGACAGAGGCATCCTTTTCTTGTTTCTATTTGTAAAGACAATGCTTCCAAGGTTGCCACATTACAAATAATATTTGCTGCAAGTTTTTGGCAAATAGCTTTTATTAAATTAAGGAATACCCTTCTAATCCTTGTTTAGTGAGTGTTGTATTTTATTGAAGGAGTGTTGTACTTTATTGAAGCCTTTTTCTATGACTCTTATCAGGCTAATGAAACTCACCCCTATTCCTAGTTTGCTCAGAAGTTTTTTTTTCTTTCTTTCTATGAAGCATCTTGAATTTTATTGGATAGCTTTTCTGCATCTATTGATACCACATGGTTTTTCTCCCTTAACCCGTGCCCTGTTCTTTTTTTCATCCAGGTACAAAATGATCTCTGAATTCACCTGGCCCAACCATGACCTCCCTTCAGACAAAGAGGCTGTCAAGAAACTGATTAAACATTGTGGCTTTCAGGATGATGTAGCTTATGGGAAGACCAAAATTTTCATTCGAACACCCCAAACATTGTTTACCTTGGAAGAGCTCCGTGCCCAGATGCTCGTAAGGATTGTCCTCTTTCTACAAAAGGTAATTTAATATTTTACATATAAGGATAAGGCCTTACTTTTATGTTCTTAAAGATGAGTTGAATGTTTTCTTTGATTCAAGAAATGTTCACGATGGTATACTTTTTGGCATCTATGCATATCTTAAGAGTGTTTTCTGTTGACTCCACACATGGAAAACTTACTGGGCTGCGTGAACTCAAAATTATTTTATCCTCAAAGCTCTGAAGCTATTCTGTCTTCTGGTATTTAGAAACAGAGAGATGTCTGAAGCAGTCTGGTTTTTGTCTCTTGCAGTTAACTGAGTTGTTTCCCTCAGCTTAACTGCATAAAGGACTTTTTCTATCTTATAATTTACAAGCTTGGCCAGCCTGTGTGCGACCACCTCCCTCACCCATCACGACCCACCGCCAGCACTTGCCAAGGTGTGCGGTGCTGACTCAGCTGTCCTCGTAAGACCGTGGTACCTGTCATCACTGATCTGTGCAGGGCCCCTTCTCATTTCATTCAGTCACTCAGGTATTTCTTTTTATCCCTCTTACCCATTTCCATACCTTCTGATTGAACCATTTTAATGTAAAAAAATTATGTATGCATATAAAAAGAAATCGTGTTCCTCTAGGAGAATGTCCTTGGGACATCCATCAGGGGAAAGGTGGCTGGGTCATTGGGTATACGTAGACCTAATTGGCGTAAGTAGTGCCAGGCTCCTCTCCAAAATGTCTGCCAGTTTGCACATCACCAGTTTGTATGTAGAGGTTACTATGTGCCCACATCCTTAGCAGTATCATCCAGGTACCTAAATTTTGCCAGACTAGTAAGTATAATGATATCTCATTGTTGTTCTACTTCCTGTTTCTCTGATTACCATTGAATTTGAGCATCTCATTAAATGCTTGTTTGCTTTTTGGGGTTTCCTGTAAACTGCCTGTTCATATCTTTTATCCATTTTTCTACTGTAATTGGTATCATTTTCTTGTTGATTAGCAGGAATTCCTTGACTATTGTAGACATTAATCTCTATTCACTTTAGATACCATACATATATTCTCCTGTTCTGTCGGCATTCTAATGTGCTTTGTTGAAGAGAATCCTTAATTTTGACATAATCAAGTTCTTTGATTCTTTTTTTTTTTTTTTTGGCCTTATATTTTGTGCCTTGGAATTTTATTTAAGAGGGCTTTCCTTGTATCTAGGTCACAAAGGTACTATCCTATGTTTTCTTCTATGAACTGTATAGTTTTACCTTTCACATTTAGGTCTTTAATCCATTCAGAATCCATCTATGTATGTGGTTCTCTCTAGGAAACCAATTTCACTTTCTTCTATATGGTGAGCAAGTTTTCTCAATACCATCTAAATACTAAATAATCTGTTGTTTCCCTATTGATTTGTGGCGCCACTTCTATTATGTATGAAGTTTATATATATATATATATATATATACATATACATATATATGTATTCTGTTTCTGAGTGCTCTATTCTGTTCCATTTCTGTATCTGCCTCTTTTCGTACTACTGCCACGTAGTTTTTATTGTAGTATGTTTTAGTATATGGTAGGAAAAGTCCATCTTCTCTACTCTTCTTTATTGAGGTTGATTATTCTATACATAGACCTTTATTCTGTAATATAAATTTTAATCTGTTTATTGAGTTCTTTAAATTCGACAATACTCTTTATTAGGATTGCATCGAATATATAGGTTATTTAATTTTAAAGGATTAACGTTTTTATAATATTAAATCATCTTAAGAGTATTGAATAAGCTTATTTAAATCATTTTATTGACTTTTAGACTTAGGTCTTAAGAACTCATAGTTAATTCCTAGATATTTTATTGTTTTTGTAGCTGCTGTGCTTTTATTATTGTGTTTTTATTATATTTTCTACGTGTCAATGTTGGTATAGAGAAGTAATATTGGCTTATGTTGGTTTAACTGTATCCAGAATGAAACGTTTCTTGATTCACATTTGCTGATTCTATTAGTTTTTCTGGGTAAAAGATTATATCATGTGCAGATTATAAAAGTTCCCTTCCAATTGCCAAGATGTTTCTGAGTGTTGGTCTCGTTCATTTATTTTTCCTAGAACTCAGGAAAACTTTTGGAGTGGAATACTAAATTCTGTTTCATCTTAGAACAGTTTCCTTCTATTAATTGTTTTTTTTTAATACTGCTTTTACTCCGTTCTGTTTTCTTTCTCAAGACAGCTTGTAAATTTGCAAGGTGAATCTCTGTTTTTTGTCTGCTGTAGTGAGTTATTTTCATGCATCTGTTCTACTGTATATTCAAATCCTTACTTTTGATCTTCCCTACTTACCAGTGGGAGTTTTTGTTGTTGCAGATCTGATACTTTGTCTTTCTTCTTCATACCTATCCAAGACACTGACCAGACTCAGGGCTTGGCCTCTCAGTTTGGTTGGGACAGTCCTGGTTTCTGACTGTGGTCTGTTGTAAATATTAGTAGGAAACCTTTCACTCTCAAAGTGTCCCAGCATGGGTAACAAATGATACAATAGTCACCCTACCATGAACTCACTTTCTTTCCACTTGTTGGCTGGTAGAATCCTCTTCTTAAATCTACATCGGCATTTTGTTTACTTCTTTCACAACTGTCAGTGTCCCACAGACTTTCACCTATTGCAGCTCTGTCAGCCAAAGATGGGGCCCACCCTGTCCCTCCCCACCCCAGGGCCCAGCTCTTACAGAAAAGGTTGAATTCCAGATATACACGCCTACTAGGACTCGTCCTTTCTCAGTCCTCTCTGCAGCACCTCTGCTTGCTTTCTGGTGAGAAATTACAATTTCTACCTAGAAAAGAGAGATTCTAAAAGACGAGGGATGGCTGCTTCAAAAACTATCACCTGCGCCCTGGAGGGAAAGCTGTCCAGTCTTCTCTGTGGTGTAGATCTTGCGTTTCTTAACCATAAGGCAGTGAGTAGGGTATGACCTCCCTCTAAATTCTCAAGCAGACCATCCTAGAGCACGGTATACGTGATCTACTCATTATGTTCTTCGAACCAACTCCACAGGCCATAAAATTAGTGAGAATTTCAGTTTCTGGGAAGAGGTCATCAGTCACCTAACTTTCCATGTGACGTGTTTTCAATTTTTGTGTTTCCTTATGGGAATGTAGTGTGAAGCTGTAGAGGCAGCATCAGGAGATGCTAATTTAAACAAGACTCCCCAACAATTGATTTTTTTTAATTTCCTTTTTAAATAAAAATTAGCTTTGTCTTTTTTATTATATAATTAAAGTGCACTCATTGTAAAAACAGATTCAAACCATAATGAAAAGTATAAGGAAATCCATGGGAAACCACCTAAAATCCCACCATCCAAAGGTAACACACCAAGTGTGTGAATTTTTTCCATTCTTATCAGTGAGAAATGCTACCTCGTTTCTACTATTTCATTTTTTATTTTCATGACTACTAGCAAGGGTGTGTTTATTGGATTGCTTCCTCTGTTACTCATTTTTATCAGTGGCCCGTTTTTCTGGGATTGTTTGCCTTTTCCTTAGGAATTTCTGGGAGCCATTATCTTTATGTGTTGCAGCTATTTTTCCCAAGCTGTCATTTGTCATTTGATTCTGTTCATGGTATACTCTTTGATGTGAATTTTTTTCACTGAATGTAATGAAATATGTCCTTTCCTTTATAGTTTTTGAGTTTCTTCCAGAAAAAAAGTATAGATCTGGGATTTCGTTTTGTACATGGTGTGATGTAAGGGTCCAACTCTATTTTGTTCCAGGTATTCCATTTATTTAAAAAATTCCTCTCTTTTTTCCAATTTAAATTGAAAGTCCACCTTTGTCTAATGTCAAATGCCCATATATGCTTGAATCTATTTCAGGACTCACTATTTTGTTCCATGGTCAGTTCCTATGCCAGAATCATCCTGCGTTTATTATGGTACATCTTAATAGCTTTTAACATGTGAGGGCGTGGCTTTCAGTACCTGTTCTGTGCCTTAGTAGAGATTCAGTGTCGAGTTGGAAGAATCAGTGATGTTGCCTAAAACCAGGGCCTCCAAAATGAATTGTTCTTAAAGGAATAAGCTGTATAACCACAAAGATTGCAGAGGAGATACAGACTATGTTGCTTTCTGATTCGTAAAAAAATTTCTAGTTCTCCGCTGTCACCATCTAAATCATTAGCCACTTGGTATCAAGAATTATGGATAATCCGTGTAGTGCATCTAGCTTCTCTTCATATACTCGGTCATATGCTTGACATTTTAGAGGATTTTTGAAATTGCTAGAAATATCTTTTTTTAAGAAATAACCCTCTAGATTTCAAAGAATTGTATTGGTTTTATAAGTACATAAGTAATAGCAATACAAGTTCGTGTAGAATCGTGAAAAAATATAAATCCTTTTATAGTTTTAAACTGTAATTTTCTTTTATATTATACATAAATTTAAATCATAACATACCATTGTATAATACTTTTCGTTATAATTTTACACGTGTCAACACTTAATTTACGTATTTATAATAACTGACTTAGTCCTTAATATGATTTACTAGAGTGTCCTCAATCTGTCTGCTATTACTGGATGTTTGGGTATTTCCAGTGATGCATTCTTACAGGTCCCATGCAGGGCACATCTCTGTTTACTTAGAGCAGCGCCTGACACCAAGTCCAATAATGATACCTGTTGTTATTACTCCTGCTACTGCTATTATTACTATTAAGTATTTGTAAACATCCTCGATTATTTTCTTGGAATAAACTCATAGACACAAAATTGTTAGGTTAAAAGATGCGTACTTTTAAGATTTTCTTTTTTTTTTTTTTTTTTTTTTTTTTTTTTTTTTGCATTACGCGGGCCTCTCACTGTTGTGGCCTCTCCCGTTGCGGAGCACAGGCTCCGGACGCGCAGGCTCAGCGGCCATGGCTCACGGGCCCAGCCACTCCGCGGCATGTGGGATCTTCCCTGACCGGGGCACGAACCCGTGTCCCCTGCATCGGCAGGCGGACTCTCAACCACTGCGCCACCAGGGAAGCCCTAAGATTTTCTATACCTGTTGTCCGATGGCTTCCAGAAAGATTGTGCCAGGGTGTGGTCCCACCAACTAATGAGTGAAAGACCTTGCCTCACTGAAGCACTGGATATTTTCATTCTTACAAATACCCTTTCTGGATGACCTAAAATCTGAGTGTTTTGCCTGAATACAGGCATACCTCAGAGCTACTGCAGTTTGGTTCCGGATCACCACAAATAAAGCGAATATTGCAGTAAAGTAAATTACATGAACTTTTGGTATCCCAGCGCAATACAAGTTATGTTCACATAATACTATAGTCTGCTAAGTGTGCGGTAAAATTATATGTAAAAAGAATGTACATACCTTAATTTGAAAACACTTTTATTGCTAAAAAATGCTAACCATCACCTGAGCCTTCAGCGAGTCGTAATCTTTTTGCAGTAGTAACATCAAAGATCACTGATCACAGATCACCATAACACAAATAATAGTAATGAGAAGGTCGTCTGCAGACAGTGACAGTCTTACTTCTTCTTCTCCAATTTGGATTCCTTTTATTTCCTTTTCTTCTCTGATTGCCATGACTAAAACTTCCAAAACTATATTGAATAATAGTGGTGAGAGTGGGCAGCCTTGTCTTATTCCTGATCTTAGAGGAAGTGGTTTCAGTTTTTCACCACTGAGAACGATGAGAAAACCATAATTCAAAAAGAGTCATGTACCACAGTGTTCACTGCAGCACTATTTACAATATCCAGGACATGGGAGCAACCCAAGTGCCCATCAAAAGATGAATGGTTGAAGAAGATGTGGCACATATATACAATGGAATATTACTCAGCCATACAAAGAAACGAAATTGAGTTATTTGTAGTGAGGTGGATGGACCTAGAGTCTGTCATACAGAGTAAAGTAAGTCAGAAAGAGAAAAACAAATACCGTATGCTAACACAAATATATGGAATCTAAAAAAAAAAAGGTTCTGAAGAACCTAGGGGTAGGACAGGAATAAAGATGCAGATGTAGAGAATGGACTTGAGGACACGGGGAGGGGGAAGGGTAAGCTGGGACAAAGTGAGAGAGTAACCTGGACATATATACACTCCCAAATGTAAAATAGACGGCTAGCGGGAAGCAGCTGCATAGCACAGGGAGATCAGCTGGGTGCTTTGTGACCACCTAGAGGGGTGGGATAGGGAGGGCGGGAGGAAGACGCAAGACGGAGGGGATATGGGGATATATGTATATGTATAACTGATTCATTTTGTTATACAGCAGAAACTAACAAACCATTGTAAAGCGATTATACTCCAATACGGATGTTAAAAAAATAATGAGAAGGTTCGAAATATTGTGAGAATTACTGAAATGTGACACAGAGACACGAAGTGAGCAAATGCTGTTGGAAAAGTGGCACTGATCGACTTGCTAGATGCAGGGCTGCCACAGACCTTCAATTTGTAATTAAGAAAAAAAATCTGTGAAGGGCAATAAAATGAGGTATGCCTGTATTTAAAACATCATTTTCTAAGAAGCCCTGGATGTAGTACCACATGTTTGCCTCATTAAATTAAAAGAAATGAAGCTGTGTAGCCAGTGGGATCTTTTTTGGTAAGATCATCTTCTCTTCCTTTCATAATATGCAGTTGCTTTACTTCCCCACACACCCTCTACACTGGAGCTTGTGTGTGTTCTTTACATCACATTTGAATGAGAAATCAAATACGGTCGAATTTCTAGACAGCACTGAAGAAACTACAGTTTTCAGAATTACAGCTTTAAGCAGGGAGGTGCCAAGACATCAGTAGTCAGTTCAGCAGCGAACACATGGGGCTGTCAACGTGTGTAATGATTGTTTTAAGTGTGTTGTGTGCAACAGAGCTGTCCAAGCTGATTTCCTTTTAGCTTCTTTCCATCTTCATCCTGTACCTTCCTGATCTGCTGTTTCCTGTCATCCATCTTCTATACGTTGTATTCATTAATTCCCAGAAAATAAGATACTTACTTGTTGTGTGGTTGGGGAGATCCTGAAAGAAGACAACAGTTTTCACTGTTAACTGGTAGTTAACCGTTAACTGATTTTTAATGAAAATATCTCACCAAATGCATTGCAAAGCATCACGGTTCTCTAATATTCTGTACTCACTTAGTTTTAAATACTTTGCTCTCTCAGAAAAAGAGTGGGGGAACTTCTGTCTGTTGTCTAGCAGTTAAGACTCTGTGCTCCCAATGCAGGGGACCCGGGTTCAATCCCTGGTCAGGGAACTGGATCCCACATGCCACAACTAAAGATCCTGCATGCTGCAACTAAAAAAAGATCCCGCGTGCCGCAACTAAGACCCAGCACAGCCAAATAAATAAATATTAAAAAGAGGGAGAGAGCTTATTAAAAAAAAAAAAGAAAGAAAAAGAGTAGGGTACAGAACCCCTCAAGAAACTCCCTTATTTTTTTGGTGCATGTATAGTTTTAAATGTATGTTCTCATCCTAGGGTATCATAGGACAAGATCAAAATCATCATATAAGGTGATATTAAAAATGGATTCTCAAAGGGAGATAGAAAAGTACTGGGAGACTTCATCTTTTGTGTGGCCATTACCAACAAATATGGAATGAGATGATGGATTTTGAAGAGTGGCTTTCTTGACCCACTTATAAGACAAATAAAGGCTTTTGTGAATTGTGTCTTCTTTTGGGGGAATTGGCCCTTTCTTAAAGGGCATCTATAATCGATTATAGACAGACATCTTAATTGGTCACTATGTTATGTATTTGGGCTAATTCAGTTCACACAGCTTTGATCCTAGCTCTAGGAATAGATTTTATCCTTTCCAGTGTTCCATGTTAAGAGGCCAAGGCCCCCCCTCTGTCACGTACTGAAGGCTACTAAACATAGATATTCTTTCTTAAAATAATATCTTCAGGCTCTAATCATTTTTCTTCTAGCAATTTGTGGTCACCCTGAGATCACAATTATAACTCAAATTCCCCAGCAGCAAGGGCTGCCAACCCTTTGAAAATTTAAATTATGCTAGCCTCTGACCTGCTCCACACTCCACGCCATGAGTTTTTGCGGGTTTTATTTCAATCCTAAATATGGCTCACAGCTTGTAGCACCCATGACACGTGAGCTGTGGGGTCCATAGTCAAGCTCGAATCTGAAATCAGTTGTCAATCTTCTATTATAGTCATGTGAAATTACAGGCATGTTTATATGGGAAATACAAAAGCTTCATGCTATCAATGTTCAGATCAGTCAGCCTCCTGGGTCACTTGGCTCCCAGAATTTTATTTTTGCTTGTCTGGTGTCTGCCTGAAAGGATAGTAGTGGCTTGATTATTAGGTCATAAGAAAATTGGTGCAATCTCAAAGGCAGGACAGGGGAGAACAAAGGAATGAGTGGAGGAGAAAGTGTGGAAAAGATGTGAACGAGAAAAAAAGGTGATGTAACACTGAGAAAGGAGGAAAAGACATCAAGTTAGTGAAATAAAATACTCAAAATGTAGGCTAAAATGATACGTGATTGTCATTTCTAATTTTATGTGGAATTCAAGATGGAACTGTAGAGGGCTTCCCTGGTGGCACAGTGGTTGAGAATCCACCTGCCAATGCAGGGGACACGGGTTCGAGCCCTGGTCTGGGAAGATCCCACAAGCCGCAGAGCAGCTAAGCCCATGTACCACAACTCCTGAGCCCACATGCTGCAACTACTGAAGTCCGTGTGCCACAACTCCTGAGCCCACATGCTGCAACTACTGAAGCCTGTGCGCCCTAGGGCCCACGTGCCGCGACTACTGAGCACGTGTGCTGCAACTACTCGAGCCAGCGCACCTAAAGCACTGAAGCCCATGTGCTCTAGGGCCCTCATGCCGCAACTGCTGAGCCCGCGTGCTGCAACTGCTGAAGCCTGCACGCCTAGAGCCCGTGCTCCGCAACAAGAGAAACCACCACAATGAGAAGTCTGCGCACCGCAATGAAAAGCAGCCCCTGCTCGCCACAACTAGAAAAAGCCCGTGTGTGACTACGAAGACCCAGTGTGGCCAAAAATAAATAAGTAAATATTTTTTAAAATTTAAAAAAAAAAAAAGGCGGCTCATGTATCACAAGAACTGCCCTGGTTGTTTTTTCTCAATTAATCATATTATTTTTATGTTCTTATATTTATTAAATTCGCATTTTTCATTCTTTTTTAAATTAATTTTTATTGGAGTACAGTTGCTTTACAATGTTGTGTTAGTTTCTACCATACAGCAAAATGAATCAGTTATACATATACATATATCCCCTCTTTTTTTGGATTTCCTTCCCATTTAGGTCACCAACACTTTACATTCTTATTGTTGGGTTATATTATAGTCCCAGTCACAAGAAGGATCTTGTGAAGAGTTAAGGGTGGCTCATAAAAGCATAAACGTATAATGAAAATAGCAAATTCTGAAACTGAGAATAATATCATCACTATTAATTATAAGTAATCGCAAAAGTTAATATAGGTCTGAGTATAATAATTTTGTAAACCAACCAGAGAAAAAGTGTGAATAGAATCATTATCTGAAAATTAGATTGTACTGGTGTAGCTATTCATTTGCCCCTATTCCCTGATGTACTGTTTATTGTGAAACTTTGTCAAGTAGTAGCATGAAGCTATGGGACTTTCACATTATTTTCAAACAAAGCTCACCGGCTGCTTTGTGAAGCCAGTCAAGTGTTTTATTTCTCAGACTAAAAGCAAAATAATTCTCTCTCGTATGAAATTGATTGCTTTTGCCCTTAAGTTAAAAAAAAAAAAAAGCTACCAATGTAGTAGCTAGTCTTTACTGAGTGGCAGGCAGTATTCTGAGCACTTTACGTACGTTAACTAAATCTTTATAAGAGCTCTGTGAATGAGTGTCTACCAGTATTTTTCATCTAATAGGAAAGGGAACTTAAGCCACTTGAATAGCTGAGTGCCTTGCTGGAGGTCACACCAATAGTGGACCCCACAGCTGGGATTTGAACCCGGTGGTGCAGCCTTCTGCACACGTTTAACCACTATTCACTTATACCACAGTAGCATCATTCAGTGTGCACTCCTCATAGGAAAAACAGGTATGACTCACACTATTGAAGAAAAGTTTGTAAAACCAGCCACAGAGATGATGATGGCGTCATGCTCAGAGAGAAAGAAGAAGGTGATTTGGCCCTAGTGACGGCTGCGTCATTGACTATTGAGTATGTGAACTAAGATATATCTTTACTACGATGGGAAGGAAACACTGATGTTTCCTGTATGAATCAGCTCTTGACCTATGTACGGTAAGGAAAAGTGATCAGGGACTCTCTTTTACTGAGAATACATACTCCAGGAGAAGAGTTTTACTTGTTGTGGTAAAAGTTACTTTCGAGCCAGGAGTGGGTTGAGAAAGGTGTGTCTGGATGACTATGGACAAAGCATATACTGTATTACAGGAAGGGTGGGTGAGGCATGGCTCTGTGACAAGAGAGGTTGCCCCCAGTGCCAGTCCACTCACTGCTTTATTCATGGGGAATATTTATGGTCAAAAATACGCTGCTTGACCTTGGCTTGTATTGAAAGAAATAAAGAAAAATATGCCTTTGGTCAGATGACCATATTTTTGACATTATGTCTTTTCAGTAGGAGGTGAGAAGAAACGGATAGCTAATGTCCTTTCCAGCACTGTGATATGTGGACGGGTGGGAGAAGGGCGCTCATTGTATTTTTTCTTTTAACATCTTTATTGGAGTATAATTGCTTTACAATGGTGTGTTGGTTTCTGCTTTATAACAAAGTGAATCAGTTATACATGTACATATGTTCCCATATCTCTTCCCTCTTGCATCTCCCACCCTCCCTATCCCACCCCTCCAGGCGGTCACAAAGCACGGAGCTGATCTCCCTGTGCTATGCGGCTGTTTCCCACTAGCTATCTACCTTACGTTTGGTAGTGTATATATGTCCATGCCACTCTCTCGCTTTGTCCCAGCTTACCCTTCCCCCCT
The DNA here is from genome assembly GCF_963924675.1 of Phocoena phocoena. Taxonomy (NCBI): domain Eukaryota; kingdom Metazoa; phylum Chordata; class Mammalia; order Artiodactyla; family Phocoenidae; genus Phocoena; species Phocoena phocoena. The sequence goes on from NC_089237.1 coordinate 41,741,394, forward strand.
CCCCATATCCTCAAGTCCATTCTCTAGTAGGTCTGTGTCTTTATTCCTGTCTTACCCCTAGGTTCTTCATGACATTTTTTTCCTTTAAATTCCATATATATGTGTTAGCATACGGTATTTGTCTCTCTCTTTCTGACTTACTTCACTCTGTATGACAGACTCTAGGTCTATCCACCTCATTACAAATAGCTCAATTTCGTTTCTTTTTATGGCTAATATTCCGTTGTATATATGTGCCACATCTTCTTTATCCATTCATTGTATTTTAAATGAGTAATAAACATGGATTTGTCCATTCATTACTGAATAGGGGTATACAACGAACAAGACAGGGCTCCATCCAGAGGAAGCTGACAGCCGAGTCAGAAGGGAGATGTGTTAGCGCTCAACCAGTGCAGTAGAGTAAATGTGACACTGTTGAGCAGGTAATGACTGCCAGGTGGGCTCAGAGAAGAGTCACCCACCTGAGCTGGGAGAGACGGCTTTTTGGAAGGAGGAGAGATGCCAAAAAGTCAGAGAACAACTCTATTAGGTTCACATTTTACTTGGGAGTCCATTGTATGGAGGACAGAGATCTTAATCTCTATTTCATAATTCATTTATACAGGTTGAGTTCATTGGAGCTGGGTCATTGATGTGAGAGCAGGTTAATTGTCACGAAGGTTAGTGGGTAAACTGAACTTCCTATGACAAAAACAGGGAACAAAGTTGTCTACAAAAATATCAAACAAACGTCGTTTTCCATAATAAATGTTTACTAGTCTTACTCCTCGGAATTACTGAAACTGCCCTTTCAGTGTTACAGGAGAGTTCTTTGCCCTCCTTAGAAATTAGGACAATTAGGAGGCAAATATACATGGCAGCCATGCTACTCAAGGTGACAGAATTAAATTTAGCCGAATTTTATCACAAGTTTATAACTATTTACTAACCTTTCCCCTGTTATCTAACAAGATGTAAAGAGCTAGCTCTGGATTTGTCTTCTCAAAGCACCTGGGTCAACAATTTCCATTCTGTCATGGTTCCTCATTAATAACTGCTAGTAAAGGCGGGCAGCCTTTGACTTGATTGGGGTTTTTTTGTTTGTTTGTTTGTTTTTGGTTGTGGCTTACAATATTCTGTTTCCACACTATACTGTACAAAGTCTCTGCAGCTTGAGAGAAGGGGTGCAGAGGCAGGAGCGTATTTGGAGAACCTAATAGTTTAGGGCGTAGTTCAAAGTACCTCTGAGACATTCGAGTCAAGATGACCAGCATATTGGATGTATGAGTCAGGGAAGCAGAGGAAGTAACAAATCTCAAGTAAGAAGGAATGATCAGCAGTGTCAAACATAGAGTCACAGCGAAATAAAGGACTGAAAGTGCCCACTTAATCTGGCAGTTGGGAGATCACTGGTTTATTAATAACCAGCATGTTAAAGATGATCAGGGTGAAAGGCAGAGTACAGGAAGAGAAGAAAAACACACCAAGTACTAGAATCCTCCAGGAAGAAAGTATGTTGAACATTTATTGGTAAATCATGGTAATATGGTAATGAACATAGGTATGGGAAAGTATGTATGTTCTTAATGAAGAAATCAAGGAGTATTTATCATCTACAAGACATTTAATAAACGACTATTGAATGTTGAAGCCTTACTTGTACATATATTACTAAGCAGTGCTAATAAAATAACATTATTCAGTACAAGTCATTGATTTTTATTATTGTGAAGAAAATTTCTGTTGATTTATAATGTAAGCCAATAACTGACTCCATTTAGTATTTACATATTGACAAATGCAAAGCCCCTTTAGAGCAATAAAAATGCTTCAGCAAAAAATTTAACATTAGAACGACAGAGCATCCTTTCTTCTCTCTCTCTCTCTCTCTCTCTCTCTTTCTCTTTATTTTTCCCTACCCCCCTCCCCACCCTTTTCCTCCTCCCACCCAACTGAGGAATAAAAAAGATAAAAGCATATTTGGAAAATAATGATGACATGTCAAGAATAATTTGTTTCTTATTTATCTCCTCTCAGATACTGCCAATAAGAAGCCACTGCCACCCCTTCCCCAGCCTGTTCCCCTGTAGGTTGGAAGCAGATGATTTGCTCTCCTGAAAGAGCAGCAAATCCGTTGCCCGGGTGATATCTCATTACTAAGGCAACCAATTTGGTGCATCAGTGTGAATCCCAATTTTGAAATGTAATTATGCCAAGATATGTACATATGCTTGAGATTTGCTTAAAAGAAATCTGTTCTCCTTTGGAAGGAAAACATTTCCTATGTTAGTTGAAAGAAAGGGGGAAATACTTCTTTTATTCTTTGCCAGTTATAAATACACCTTTCAGCTGATCTCCCACCACGCTTAGTGAAAGAGCTTGCACTGGTTCTCTCTCACCACTTTTTTTTTAACTTGAGATCTTCCCTTTCCAAGACACTTCTCTCTTGAGACCTGTCACTCATAACCCAGCCGCTGTTGTCACCATGACAACATTTTCTGGCCCCTATAGGTGGCGGAAGGGAAAAAAAAAAAGAGTGGCTCCATTTTCATTGCACTTTTCTTTTTAATTGCTGGGAACTCAAGAGATTGACTCTTTGTAAGGAATTAGTTAGTGAAGGGGAAGTGATTCAATGAATAGGTGTTTACAGTAAATTAAAAACTTGTGAACAATTCAGTGAGGATTGCCATCCCAGACTCAAATGAAAGATCTTATAGATAGGAGGTGTACACCAAAAGCTTGGCTGGAGGAAGACAGCCAAGCCAAACAAAATACCATCAAATCACTGCTGAGCAATTAATTTTTCTTCCTCCTCGACAAAAATTATTGTTTAAAAATTAAAAGCATATTTGGGTGCAGGGAATATTTAATTACCAATCTTATTAAATAATGACACCCCATGCAGCTCTTTAAGTTTCCCATTTGCTGAAGCTTCCAGGAAGCTCAGGGTTCAGATTTGTACTCAGATCCAGGAACCATTCTTAGCTGGGGTTTCAAGTGTGACTGTCACCCTTCCTACTGAGACCCCCACCCATTGCCTACCTGTCCTTCTTTTATCCTCAGTTGGGTGACTATGTTGTCTATGTAACTTTTTTAAAAATATTTATTTATTTATTTTTGGCCACGTTGGGTCTTCATTGCTGTGCGCAGGTTTTCTCTAGTTGCAGCGAGCGGGGGCTACTCTTCGTTGCGGTGCGCGGGCTTCTCATTTCAGTGGCTTCTCTTGTTACGGAGCACGGGCTCTAGGCGCATGGGCTTCAGTAGTTGTAGCACACGGGCTCAGTAGTTGTGGCTCGCGGGCTCTAGAGCGCAGGCTCAGTAGCTGTGGCGCACGGGCTTAGTTGCTCCGCGATGTGCGGGATCCTCCCGGATCAGGGATCGAACCCACGTCCCCTGCATCAGCAGGCAGATTCTTAACCACTGTGCCACCAGGGAAGCCCCCTCGTCTATGTACCTTTTCTGTAAGTTTCCTCCGATCTTTTGGAAGTAATCGGGTGACACATATGAAAGGCAACGGTGAAAATATCATAATGGGTATTCACTACCTAGTGGCAATGCTGATATTTCACGTAAAATATCACCCCCCAAAAAAGATGATTTTCAAAACTGCCTTTTTAAAAAGGCCTTTCTGAAGTACATAATTTTGCCACATATTTCATTAAGCCAAGACCCTTGATGGGTGACAAAATATATCCTCATATCCTATTAGGTATATAAAAGAATATATGTGGTTTAAGTGTAAGGGCTGTGGTGTTGAGGTTTACTTTAGTCTTTTTCTTGCTATAGCACCAAGAAATCTAAGTGTGTCAGAAGTTGCTTATATCTTTGTCATGGCACATTTAAACACATTCTGCTTGGACTATTAAGTTTTGCTAACCAAAAAAAAAACGTTGATGAAATATTCAACATGTTCTGGGAAACGTATCATTATTTATTGCATATATTTAGAACATTCAGTTTCTCTTTACGGGGAGACGTATAGTGGCTTTAAACTCGATCTTTTTCATTTCAGCACGTGCACTGTATAAATACCTCTAACGTACAAAAGGCCCTTCCAAAGAAATGAAATAAATACCTCACTAGAAAACTGAGGAAAACTATAGACAATCAGTCCACCAAAAAAAAAGAAAAATGGCCAGCAACTATATTTTCACCTATCAAATACTCAGCGTTTGTTTTTTTTTTTTTCTTTTAATGCTACACAGTATTGTTGATGATATGTTTACTACTGGCATGAGAGTAAATTGATGAGGACTTTCTGGACAGTAGTTTAGCAATGCGTTTCCAAAAAATCTAAAAGTTGGGTTTGCCTCTAATCTAGCAATTATGCTTGTAGAAATTTATACTAAGAAAATTCATGTAAAAATCCAGTTGTAAGAATTTTCTCTTGGGTATTTCTCATGAAAGTGGAAAATAATGGAGAAAAATGTTAAGAAGTGAGTCATATAAATTGGGGTATATCCCTACAATAGAAAACTAAGCAGCCATTAACAGTGACAATATAAAGAAATTGAATAACATCAAGTGCTCATGATCAGTGTTAAGTGAGAATATATGTTACAAAACAGGATGTTCAGTATGATTCCTTTTTAACCACATTGTTAATTCTAGACATACCTACACCTGCATGTGTGTGCACGCGTGTGTGCATATGTGCACGCACACACACACCCATTATATAGACTGAGGAGGAGTCATTCCTTTGGGGGGGTTTATTTATAACTAAAGAAAATTTAGGGCTATTTATATTCAGTATTTTTTGTCAGACATTCTTACTGTTGCCAAACATCACTCTGCATTCAAATTCAGTACTACAAGGAGGATCTGTATTTTTTTATTGAAGTATAATTGATTTACAATGTTGTATTAGTTTCTGCTGTACAGCAAAGTGATTCAGTTAAATATATATATATGTATATATATACATACATACTTTTTCATATACTTTTCCATTATGGTTCATCACAGCATATTGAATATAGTTCCCTGTGCTATACAGTACAACCTTGTTGATTATCCACTCTATATATAATAGTTTGTATCTGCTAACCCCAAACTCCCAATCTATCCCTGCCCTACTCCCCTCCCCCTTGGCAACACAGGTCTGTCCTCTATGTCTGCAAGTCTGTTTCTGTTTTGTAGATAAGTTCAGTTGTGTCATATTTTAGATTCCACGTATAAGTGATATCATATGGTATTTGTCTTTCTCTTTCTGACTTACTTCGCTTAGTATGATAATCTCTAGATCCATCCATGTTGCTGCAGATGGCATTATTTCATTCTTTTTCATGGTTGTGTAATATTCCATTGTATATATGTACCACATCTTCTTTACCCAGAGACTCTATATTTTAAAGAAAATTTAATTTCAAAATAAGATGTTTGGGCTTCCCTGGTGGCGCAGTGGTTGAGAGTCCGCCTGCCGATGCAGGGGACACGGGTTCGTGCCCCGGTCCGGGAAGATCCCACATGCCGCGGAGCAGCTAGGCCCGTGAGCCATGGCCGCTGAGCCTGCGCGTCCGGAGCCTGTGCTCCGCGACGGGAGAGGCCACAACAGTGAGAGGCCCGTGTACCGCAAAAAAAAAAAAAAAATAAGATGTTTACTAGCCAGTTGTCCTGAGTTGGTCTTACTGTATTTGTGTAGATACAAACACCCAAAGAAATCAAGCACTTATAGAAAATATGTCAGTGACAGATATCCTCGGGGAAGTAAAAATACAATCAAGCACTCGTGATTTATGTTTTTTGTTTTTGTTTTTGCGGTATGTGGACCTCTCACTGTTGTGGCCTCTCCCGTTGTGGAGCACAGGTTCCGGACGCGCAGGCTCAGCGGCCATGGCTCACGGGCCCAGCCGCTCCAGGGCATGTGGGATCTTCAGGGACCGGGGCACGAACCCGTGTCCCCTGCATCGGCAGGCGGATTCTCAACCACTGCGCCACCAGGGAAGCCCAAGCACTCGTGATTTAAACGCAGGTTACAGACCAAGTACTTTATTCACAAGTCTACTGTACTTTGAATGGATTATAGGGCTTCCCTGGTGGCGCAGTAGTTAAGAATCTGCCTGCCAATGCAGGGGACATGGGTTTGAGCCCTGGTCCGGGAAGATCCCACATGCTGTGGAGCAACTAAGCCCGTGCACCACAACTACTGAGCCTGAGCTCTAGAGCCCGTGAGCCACAACTACTGAGCCTGTGTGCCCTGGAGCCCGCGCACCGCAACAAAGAGTAGCCCCCGCTTGCTGCAACTAGAGGAAGCCTGCACGCAGCAACAAAGACCCAATGCAGCCATAAATAAATAAATAAATTTATTTTAAAAATGGATTGTAAATAGGAACAACATAGAACTGTAATCACATTATTTCCATCTAAAATTTTAATTGTTTTTATTATAAAGTAATACGTATTCATTGTGAAATTTCAAAATATACTTAAAGAAGGAAATAACATCATCCATCATCTCACCACCAGAAAGGTAACTACTATTAGTGCTTTGGAAGGTGTCATAACAGTCTCTGTCCTACTCTCTCTTACACACACAGTCTTCTAAATTGAAGTCATGCTGTGTACACTGTAAAGGGCTGTTCCAGATGAAAATCAGCAGAACCACGGTGATGGTTGTGGTACGGGGCCCCTGGACCACTTCTGTGTGATCTTCCAAGCTTCTCACCTTGACCCACATCTGCAAAGCATCACCATCTGAGTTTTAATGATGTTGTTCCTCTGTTCAGAAGCCCTTCAATGGCCTACAAAATTCAGACCAGGCTCTGCCAGCATCTTTCCCTGTGCCACCATGCAGCATCATCGTGTTTTTTCCCTGCACTCCCACATACATCTGTCCCACCTGTGCGCTTTACACATACCATTTGCCTTTGCCTTTTGTATCTTCAAATTAGACTCCACCCCCTCACTCAAGCCCTCCCGGCCAGACTAGTCTAAATAAAGTCATCTTTACTTCCTTCACCAGCACCCATTTGTCGATTTTATGTGGCTCTCTGAGGCAGTAACTTCAACAGGAGGTGGGAGCTGTGGGCCTGCTGTTAGTTTGGAGTTTGTGTAAGGTTTTAGGTCATCACTTCCTTTATCTGTAAAACGATAGGCTTGGATATGGGCACATCTGTTACAATCAAGTATGAGGTGTATTATGAGTAACTTGGTATTAATAATAAGTTAGCAAAGATAATGAATTAATTTATAAATAGGAGCTGATGTGAGTTTATTTCTATAAAATTTATATTTGCTTTCTTGAGTGGGCAAGAAAGGCCCACTTCAGGGATGGTACAACCCCCGAGGGTTGTTGCACGTGTGTTGCAAGTGTGTTGCACGTGTGAATGTCCTTCCTAAGGTGTGCCGTGGAAGAGTCAGGGCAGAGAACCTCCCAGCTGATGGTTTATAAGAGGTCTTCAGCTCAAAGATTCCCGCCGAATTCTAAGATTTCTGTAGGCTGTAGATCATCTATTAATTTTGCACATTTGTCTTCTCTCCTCAACCAGATTATAAATTGTTGAGGGAAGCAGTGTCCTTATGCTTGTTTGTACTCCACCCTGTGCACAGTGCCTCACGTGGTATTTTGACGATAATATAGTATCGTGACTCAATACTAGGTGCTCTGGGATTATAGAGGTTCCTGTTAGCTATGTTATGTTTATTAATACTTAAGAGCTAGTCATATGCATTTAGATGAGTTACCTTCATCATACGAAGCAAACGGAGTAATTAGTAGGCATAAGAGTCATTCCTAACTGGGAAAGAAGCCTTTAAGTTTTAACTCTGCTGCCACAGTTGAAGAATCGCTACTTTCTGTGTAATTTCTAGTCTCTACTGCTGCCTAACCAGCAGGTAGTTCTTGGCTTCAGTCAACCACAAGGCACTTGGGTTCCAATCCCAGCTCCAACACTTACAAGATGAAACTTTGGGACCTCTCTGTTCTTCAGTTTCCTCATCTGTAAAAGGGAAGTAAGAGTACCCACCTTATAGTATGGTTGTGAGTATTAAATGACTTAATATCTTCATCATACTTTGATCAGTGCCTAGCATATGGCAGGTACTATATGTTTGCTCTTCTTATGAACGTTGATATTATTAATATTATTATTATTGGTTTGGGTATATATCAGTTGACCGTTGGCATAATTATGCCACAAACCCCCTGTATTGGTTTCCTATGACTACTGTAAAAATTATCACAAACTCGGTGGCTTGAAACAACAGAAATTTATCCTCTCACAGTTCTGGAGCCCAGAAGTCTGAAATCAGTTTCACTGGGCCAGAATCAAGGTGACATCAAGGCCACACTTCCTCTAGTGGTTGTAGGGGATAATCTAGCCCTGGCTTCTTCCAGCTTCTGGTAGCTGCCAGAATTCCATGGTTTGTGGCTCCAGTCTCTGCTTCCATAGTCATATGTCATCCCCTCGTCTGTCTTCAGATCTCCTACCACCTCCCTCTTATATAGATACATGGGATTGCATTTAGGGTGCAAACAGATAATCCAGGATAATCTCCCCATCTCAAGATCCTTAACCTAATCACAGCTGCAAAGTCCTTTTTCTGTCACGTGAAATAACATTTACCGGTTCCAAGGATTAAGAGGTAGAAGTCTATTTGTGGGCAGGGGGGGATTGTTCAACCCACCACATCTCTAAAACACAGTGGCTATAACAGAATTTACTTCCTCCTCATGCATGCAAGGTTTGGCCATTTTTGGGTGAGCCCATCCCAGGCAGTGGGTTGAGTACAGATTGGCTCCACGTGTGGCTTATTTTTTTCCTGGTGTCAGTGGATCCCAGGGGCATGTTCTTCTCATGGTAACAGCAAAAGCCTAAGAGGGCAAGGCTGACCACACAAGCACATTTCAAGCTGTTCAGGTCACATGTATATATATCTCGTTGACCAAAGCGGGTCACATCAATGGGGTGACCCATGTAGGTCAAGAGTAAAGGAATGAATATTTGCTATCATAACAAGTTAGCATGGGGTTTTCTGTAGATGACAACTAACTTAAAGCTACATTAACAATATATGTATTTGGAAGAGGAGGAAAATCCAGGATTCAAAGCAGAGTTATTTAGTAATAAGACAGTTTGCTATAGTTGTTATTTGAAGGTTAAGTCAAGACGCTACATGTTTTGTAGTCTTAGCCTGGGCAGATACAGCCCTGAATGTGATGATCACAGGAAACTTGTTGCATGATGTTTGATTTAGAGGATAGACCTCCACAGATGTGGAATGAGCTACCTAGCTCCTTTTGCCATAATGTGGTGACTCAGTGAACTCCTTGGAGATGTGAAAAAGAAGCAAGAGTTTTCTGCCCCTCTGGCAGAACAGAATCTGTGCTGGGTAGCCTCGCAAGAAGAGAAGGGAACTAGAGAATACCTGTCAGCTGCTGAGTTAAAGCCAAAGCGACATTAATTACAGTATCTTCTCAGTCATCCTTGACCTATGAGCCTGAATAGCTAGTTCATCTAAGTGATCTAACCAAAAGCTGGTTCCTTATACTTTCATTGGAACCTGATTTTTGGTAATTTGAGAACTAGTATACAATATTTGTATATTTCAATTGGATAGAATTTCCCAGTCTAGGGTTTTTTTTTCCCCCCTCTTCCCTCTCATTCCAGTAATAGAGCAATTAGATTATTCTCACAGGCCCAGTGAAAGAAAGGAATAATACACAGCAGAGTCTATGAGCTCTTTCTCAGTCTCTTTGGCTCCAGGACAGAATAAGGATGTACCAGGTCACATTTTCCTCAGTCACTTGATAAAAAGCAGTGACACTAAGGTGTTGACTTGTGTCAAGGAGAAAAAAAAAGGAAGAAAGTAAAAAGGCAAAGGGGGAATTTTTCCTGGAAAATCCTGTAACTGGGATGAATAGGGAATTAGGGACTTAATTTAGAGTATCCATATTTAAGATGAAGATTTTTACGTTTTTAGTGAAAGAAATTCTTTTAACGTAAACGAAACATTCACTGAAAACCAGACTTTTCACGCCTCATGTTCCTCACGGGCAAACTGCAGCAGTTTGCCAAGCAGATGATCATTCATGCTAGACTGCTCTAGAACCATCAAGGGCCACCACTGATTTTGAAATTCCATTAAGACTTGAGAACTGCATGGCAGCTGCCGTGTGTTACTTCCTTGAATGTTTCATCCTGTGCTTGGCTGGCTGCCCTGTTGTGTAACAGGATGAGTTGTCCGTTTCTCTTAAGTGAGCTCTTAAACCCTAAGGTTACTTGGTTGTAAAACATTCCGTGGGGCCTTTTCCAGAGATAAGTAAGTCTTCTTTTAAACTTGTGATAAAAGATCTTTAGTATATTCAAGCCAGTAAGTATCCGTTCATTCAACAAATGTGTTCATTGCCAGGCACTCTTTGGAGACACCCAGATGAATATAATAGAAATAGTCCTTCTCCTCATGCAGCATGCATTCTAATTGAGGAGTAAGATAAAAAAAACTTAGTCAACAAATAATTATAAATTATGTAACAGTTATGAAGGAAAGGAAGGCTTTAATTGGGGCGGTCATTCAGAGGACAAGGGAAATAGGCTGGTCAGGGAAGACCTCTCTGAGGAGGTGACATTAAAGTGAGACCGAAAAATTGAGAGCGAGCTGACTCTAGGAAAAGTCCAGGGAGAGGAGATGCAAGCAGAGGGAACTACATGAGCAAAAAACTCTGCAGCAAGAGAGGGTGTGAACATTTGGAAGGCATTTCCAGCAATATCACTGCCATGTCTGTGCTTCTGTCCCTTTTTTTTTTTTAAATACTGGTGCACATGCCTTTCTTCAAGGCTCAGTGCAGCAGGATTTCTGTCTGTGAAGTTTTCAGCTGGAATTTGGGTTTAGGTTTTCTGGAAGGATACCTGCAGGGCAGCTAAGGAAGAGTTCCATGAAATATTGATCACAAGCCAGTTGAGATGAGTGAAAAAGACCAAAAAGAAGGGTAGAGTTTGACGGTCCTAAAATATTTCACAGACCGAAAGAGCTGTTTATTGGCAAGTCTAAGGCTGATGTTCGTTCTAAAAGCAGTCCGATTATTCTCTAAATCCAAGATTGGGTGAGCTGACTTTGTATGAAAATGCTGATTTAATACAACTTGTATATTAAATCTCTAGAATATACCCTTTCACTGTAGCTTACACCCTTTTCAGTCAAGTAATTTTATGTATGTGGGTGGGTGGGAGTGTGGCTATATATATATATATATCCTGATTGTTGTATATTCCTGATTATTTCCCAGTGTTTTTTTTATACAGCTATTTCAGAGGAGACATCCTCATAGAGATTTCCAGTGTTAACTCTTCTTAATGCCTGACCAGGTAGGATCTGACTTAGATTCATTCCACTCACATATGTTCGATCCAAGTCGAACATTTCTCCTGTCATATTCATCAGCCGTAGCTGGTAGCTCATTTGTATTTCAAAGGATCCAGAGCTTTAGTGGGCATTTCACACACCTTTAATTATGGATAATCTACTAGAGTAGACACAAGTTTCTTGCCATTCATGAAGTGATTGTGAAATAAAGGCGCTCTCCTATTTGTGATTGAGACCACTCCTCCACATAGAGCTTATTAACAAAACAAATTCTTTTCATAGGCACATATTTAAAGTTTTTTTCTAAGAGATGTGCAATTTATCTATTTTTATTTATTATTTAAATTTTTTGGCCACACCCCGAGGCATGTGTGTTCCCCGACCAGGGATCAAACCCACGCCCCCTGCATTGAAAGGCAGAGTCTTAACCACTGTACGGCCAATGAAGTCCCTAGACACATATTTGATTTTTTTTTTTTACATCTTTATTAGAGTATAACTGCTTTACAATGGTGTGTTAGTTTCTGCTTTATAACAAAGTGAATCAGTTATACACATACATATGTTCCCATATCTCCTCCCTCTTGCGTCTCCCTCCCACCCACCCTCCCTATACCACCCCTCTAGGTGGTCACAAAGCACCGAGCTGATCTCCTTGTGCTAGGCGGCTGCTTGTTTCTCAGAAAATATCATTGTATCACAATGTGTTCAGTTGCAAGGAAGGGAGAAGGGGAGAAAGAGAGAGTAGGAGGGAAGGGGAAAGGAATAGAGGGGAGGGGAGGAGGGGAGAGCGTAAAAAGTAAACTCACTTCAGACGGGCACCGAGTATAACGGGGATTTATTTCATACATCAGGAAGCCTTCTCTTGGGGCATCTTCATTCTCAGTGTGGCTCCCCCTTGTGGTTGCCAGATGGCTGCCAACAGTTACAGAAGCCACGTTTCGTTATTCAAGGAAATCTCCTCTAGAAGTACTTGGACATTCTCTCCAAAGAGTGAGAAATTTTCTTTCTCAGAAACACCTAGAAAATGTCTTCTCATGTTTCATTAGCCACGACCAATAACCATGGCCAGCAGATGTTGAAAGGCAACATGCTGAAGAGCCTTTGTAAATGTAATAAAAGTTTAGCTTGTTTCATATATAAAAAGCCCTTACAAATCATTATGTAAAATTACGACTATGTGATGGACAAAAACAAGGAACGGAGAGAGAATTCACAACAGAAAACATTCTAATAGCCAGTGAACTTTTTATATTCCTAATCAAAGCAGTTGAACCACAGCAACAATATGTTACCCTGTATCAATCTGGTTAATTCTTTTTAACTCTTCGCATGGTAGAGTTTGGAAATGAATACTTTAGTATGTGGCATTTGGAAATATAAATGAGTCACAGCAGCAATTCTGTTTCTAGAATTAGAATATGTACAATGTTACTCCTAAAACGATATTTTAAATTGCAGAAAACCCCAGAAATACCGCACAGTAGGAGGCTGGTTAACTGAATTATATGCGTGTATCTGGTTGAGTACTGTGAGGACGTTCAGAATCACTTTATAGGAGGACGTTTGATCACATGGGAAAATGTGCTTGATGTATCAAATAAAAAGCATTACAAAGCACTTTATGATTATTATGTGATCTCAGTTTTGTGTAAAATATGTATGTAACCATAAAAGAAAAATGAATACATTGGACCGCACACAATTTTTTAAAAAGACAACTTCTGTATGGTAGTATACCATAAATAGTACCGAGAGATATCATTGCCATACTGGAAAAACTATTTAAAATGCTGATAACAAAAAGATGATTCCCTTAATTTATAAAGAGCTCATACAAATCAATAAAAGACAATCCAAAGAAAATGGATTTTAAAGCTAGAAATATGCAGTTTATAAAAAAGAATTTTAAATGACTGATAAAAATGGACACGTTATATTTATATTAGTTGGAAAATTAATTATATTCCTGTTGACATCCATCTTAAATCTGTTCTGACTTGATTGGTATATAACTAAGAAACTTCAGTCTTCAAATATTGTGTTATAAAACATTTCTTGGGAAAGAAATAGATTAGGTAGTAGGATTTTTCAGATTTGTAAGTACAAGGTTGTGTTTCCGGTAGGATTTTCAGTAATATAGTCATAGCTATGTGTACAAGTGTAAAACCTCAACATCACTGAGAAAACCTAGCATCTTAGTTTAGATTTTTCTCTAGATAGTAGCATTTCTGTCTGTCTCACCACAGCATTTTTCCAGCATGAGCTACTTAATACTCTGATCATACTAGTGTGTTGCCTACTGTTATGAGAAATCATGCACCCAACAGTGCAGCTGTATTCTTTTTTTTCTCTTTGGCATTGATTTATGACCAGGAATGATCTTCATAGTTTTTTAATCATATTATGTTCAAGTTGTGTAAATTTGCACTGTTGAAAAAGTATCTGTCCTTAATAAGTATACTTTCTCTTATCCTGCCATTTCGCCTTACGTGAATTACAGTCTAAGACAGAAAAATAAAAAGGGAAAGCATATTTAATGTTGACCCAAGTAATCTAAGGGGCCTTTTCCAAATTATTTCCTTCCTCCAACATTCTGAACTCCTCCCCCCTCCCAGGAAGCATCATCACCATCGGTGTGAACACTGGGAACCGGTAGCGTATTTGGGGTACAGGGATACATTGAAGAGCGCTGGTCTCAACAAAACCCTCCTGACACCATGACCCATTGCCTACAGCCAGAGCCAGGCTCCTGGCAAGAGCTGTGAATATGAATCACATTCCTTTGTAGAAGCAGGGTTTTTAGGTCTGAAAAATGACTGTTTCTCAAAGCCAAGCGTTTGCCAGCAAAAAATATATTAACGTATGACTTCAAGAAACTTATGTCAGATGTATTCCCTGCTTTTTTTTAATGTTGAATTATTAGTACGAGAAACATAAAGCAGCAACGTACAAACATATGTCAAGCATAAGTGCTTTAAAAACCTATTTTTAATGTATATCAAGTGTCTAGCATAAGGCCTAGTACCTAATAATGAAATAATATTTTCTCTCCCTAGTCTGAGGAGTCATAACCGTAATCAGATGAAAATCAAAGATAGTGGTTGTCAATGCCATGCGCACTTTAGATCAGAAAGAACCTTTAACCCTTTAAAATTTTCGTTCATTTTCAGTAGCTGTTAAGATAGAATATGAGTATGTGCTCTTATAAATCATCTAGTGTAACATCCTTGCTTTACAGCTGAAGCACCTAAAGCCTGCAAAGTAGTCTGTAGGGAATGCTGGCCTCTCCAGGGAAAGATTCTTTCCACTCCACCCCAACTCCCTGCCACTCAGGGAGCTGTCCCTCTCGCAGTGCTGGACTTCCTTGAAAGAGCCTCACTGTGACAGGAATTCAAGCTTCTTTACATGGAGGTTTCCATTGTTGTGACCTTTGACCAGAGCTCACTTTTTAGGGGATCAGTTGTAGTTGTTTCCCAGTTATCTCATAGGCATGTTTGGTTTTTCCTAGAATATCATAGGTGTCCCCTGTTTCCCTCTATATCCCCGATAGAAACCAAACGTACAGTAGGAATTTGGGAAATTCTTATAGAACGAACAAATGCTCAGTAATGCTTATGCCACCATGGCATGTTTTGGGATGGCATATACTGATCCCCTTCAAAATGAATGAGTAATCTGTGTACAAAGGGTTCTGTAGTTAAATTTTGTTTTTAAATTTTAAAAATTTAAATGTTTTTTAAATTTTGTTGAACAAAGTTAAAATAGGTTTACTTACATAGAACTTCTTAGAGCTTTTAATATGCTAATGTACATTATGAATCTCCAAAAAGGACTTGCAGTATGCAGCCTTCCTGAACTTACTGAAAATGGAACCCTTTTTTCAAGGAGCATTTCAAAGGCCCTATGTTCCAGAATTCACTTTTGAAACTCTATAGAAAAGAATGTTAGGATGCACCTTTGGCTGGTCCTTTCAAATACCAGTTATTATCTGAGTTTTTGAGAGATTTAGGGAACCATTCAAAATTGAGATCATTTGCAAGCGTCTGAAACAAAGGTTACTGGGTTTTTGGTGGGTTTTTTTTTAAGGAATTCTGCATGTTCTAGATGCTAGATATAAAGGAAGAAAAGTCAGAACATTTGTTACATAAGATAAAAGCCCAACCTGTCCCCTGACTGGTTGATGAGCCACCTCCGTCTTGGATGACAGTGGATCTGGGGGTGGACGAGGCAGCAGGTGCCTTCACACAAACTTAAAACATCCCCAGATGCCTCGTTGGATCTACTGAAATGTCCAAACACTTGGCCCAAACCCTGAGGTTCTGTGTCCAAAAGCAGTTCTGAAATAGCCTTGACCTGAGCGATTTTTGAAGATGAATTATCAACTTTGTACCTCTTAAGAAAAAAAAAAATTTTTTAACCAAACAGAAGAAAGCAACCACTTCAGTAGAGCTCCACAGGCAGTTTACTTTTGAACAAGATTGAATCCTGAAAGGCCCATCAGAATTACTTAACCCGTTTGCTGGATTAATTTTGTTTTCATTTATCTTCAGAATAATTGCAATTTGATTTTTGACAGAGTTAGTGTTGAGCTAGTCTTCTGACAATAATTGACTAAGAGGTTCGATTGCTTCTTGAAGTTTCAGTTACAAGGAGGTTGTCAGACTACAGCACCATCGTATTAGGCAACGATTGTACGCACTAAAGAATTTCTAGGCTAATGGATCTGGAGAAGGCCATATAGAAAATGTATGAGTCCCAAATGAAGGTTCACAAGTCAGCTAACTTGGCAAGTTAGTCTACCAGACCAAGGTAAAGCTCAGGCGTGATCATTCCTAAATTACACCTCACACGCACATAGTTAAGTTCATCAGGATAATTTATAATGATCAGGCTCACACATGCTCTTTTTGGTTTTTTTTTTTTGGAAGGGGGTGTCTCTTTATTTGAAGGTTTTACATCTGTTTATTGACTGAAGATCTGGTTATTTCATTTCTCATTTTAATTTTTATTTTATATTGGAGTATAGTTGATTTACAATGTTGTGTTAGCTTCAGGTGTACAGCAAGGTGATTCAGTTATACATATACGTGTATCTATTCTTTTTCACCTTCTTTTCCCTTATAGGTTATTACAGAATATTGAGTAGAGTTCCCTGTGCTATACAGTAGGTCCTTGTTGGTTATCTGTCTTATATATAGTAGTGTGTATATGTTAACCTCAAACTCCTAATTTATCCCTCCCCTCCACCTTTCCCCTTTGGTAACCATAAGTTTGTTTTCTAAGTCTGTGAGTCTGTTTCTGTTTTGTATATAAGTTCATTTATATCATTTTTTTAGATTCCACATATAAGTGATATCATGATATTTGTCTTTCTCTGTCTGCTGTACTTCACTTAGTATATTTCGTTATTTCTTAATTTCTCCCCTAGGTCATCTGAAATGCTATTAATTTATCTGTAAAACCAAGGAATTTTTTGTCAAAATTTATGCTAAGAACTTACAAATTATATTCACTGGGTCTTAGTTTCTTCTTGGTACCTATTAACCTGCTATTCTGGTAAAAACATGGGTACCGCGCTAGCATTTTAAAAATAGCACATCAGGTCTTTATTCATTTTGTCCCTCATAGAGATATTTGGGTTGAAGAGGAATAACTCAGAAAATTTTTTCTGTCTTTGAACCTTCCTTTAAAATAACTCCTTCGTTAATCAATCATGAAATATTCCAAAATGGATGTCGTATTCTAAATATGATGGGGTATATGGATACCAAAGATAGATTTTGTGTATTTTACAATTTGCTCAGAGTTCAGCCTGGTACCTAAATAAACTGTCCTCCACCACAACTCTTTAGCAACCATATATTGTCAGAACTCAGCCAGAATTACTGTATGGAGGACTTAAGGCTAGAAATAGAAGAAAGATGCTTCTCCCAAAAGTTCTCCCTAGGCATGGAGGACCTGGGAAGCTTGGAAGCTGGAATTTTGAAGGATTTTGATTGTAGAAACTAAGAGAATATCCAATTCAGGGCAACAGGGAGCTGTGTGAGAACAGGTAGAAAAGACCCAACAGCCAATAATGACTAGAAAACAAGAACATGGAGAACAAGAGAAAAACAGAAAGCTGACCTGTGTTTGTTTCTGAAGCTAAACTGAAGATATGTAATTGACCTACTTCTTAACAGAGTGTTACCTAGGATCCTACATCTTTCGCAAAGTGTATCTTGTACTTTAATGACTGACAGATGTTGCTTTGAAATGCCTGACCACCAAGGAAGAGGAAAACATGGTCAAATTAAGATGGCATTATAAAACATCTGGTTAGACATGACAGACTGTGCTTATATCTACTCCTCTCAAAACTCCTCAATCAGCAGTAAAGGATGAAAATTGGAGAAACCCACAAGGACAAATAGAACCATAATGGAAACAACAGCAGAAAAGAGGCATCAACATAATTTTGGAAGTAAGTGAACATGTGGTTAGCCCATCGAGCTGGTGGAGAAAGCTGAAATCTAAGTGCCTGCAGACAAGCAAGCCAGGTCACCCAACCATTGGGCTGTAGGAAGATTCAGGATGGAAAGGACCAGGTGCCTCTGTAGGTAGGGGTGAGGGGTGGAGCTGGAGGAGTAGAAGGGTTGAAACTCTGTATAAAGAGCAATTATAACGACTTCCCTGGTGGCGCAGTGGTTAAGGATCCACCTGCCAATGCAGGGGACACGGGTTCGATCCCTGGTCTGGGAAGATCCCACGTGCCACAGAGCAACTAAGCCCATGCGCCACAACTACTGAAGCCCGCACTCCACAACAAGAGAAGCCACCGCAATGAGAAGCCCGCCCACTGCAACGAAGACCCAACACAGCAAAAAATTAATTAATAATTAATTATTTTAAAAAGAGAGCAATTGTACACCCAGCTCTCCTAACTTCACAAAGTTGGAGGAGCTACCTCAGTCTCATTCTGATAGAAGACAAGAAGTTTACTCTGGAGAAATTGAACCAGAGAAGCTCTGGGCTTGGGGACACCAGGCACCAGTGGAGGAGAGGGGTCAGGCACCATGTTGCAATCAAGTAAATTAAGTGAAAGTCTAGATACGAAAGATATCCTCCAGCCCCCTTCACTCAGAATTCTGGCAGCAATGAGAAAACAGTTTAAGGTACGGACATTACTGGGGTCCCCCACAGATGGCTGGTCCCCACCTAATCACCCTGTAGTGAAGTCCACCACCCACAAAGCACACATACAGAGCTTCCAAGTGGCTTTTCACTTTTCAGTGAGTGGACAGCTGAGGATCTCCAGACATTCAAGCAAGGCCTCTAGCTCAAAAGACCAAGACGAAGACAAACGGGAGAAGAGGGGATTTATAGGTAACACATGCAATGTAGGGAGCAGCATAAAAACTAAAACCAGAATTCATCTGCTTGAGAGGAAGGATGCTTTTGTAAAACAAGAGCAACATGCTTTTTTCTTTTTTTTTTTTTTTTTTTTTTTTTTTTGCGGTACGCGGGCCTCTCACTGCTGTGGCCTGTCCCGTTGCGGAGCACAGGCTCCGGACACGCAGGTTCAGCATCCATGGCTCACGGGCCCAGCCGCTCCATGGCATGTGGGATCCTCCCGGACCGGGGCACGAACCTGTGTCCCCTGCATCGGCAGGCGGACTCTCAACCACTGCGCCACCAGGGAAGCCCAACATGCTTTTAAAAGGGATATTTGGAGAACGAGGATGAGTTCTTGAAAGTGGAAAACGTGACAGCAAAAATGAAAGGTTCAATATCAGGCTTGCAAGATGAAGTTGAAAACATTCAGTCACCCAACAAATACTATTTTTTTTTAAACATCTTTATTGGAGTATAATTGCTTTACAACGGTGTGTTAGTTTCTGCTGTGTAACAAAGTGAATCAGCTATACATATACTATATCCCCATATCCCCTCCCTCTTGCGTCTCCCTCCCACCCTCCCTATCCCACCCCTCTAGGTGGTCACAAAGCACCAAGCTGATCTCCCTGTGCTATGCAGCTGCTTCCCACTAGCTATCTATTTTACATTTGGTAGTGTATATATATCCATGCCACTCTCTCACTTCATCCCAGTTTACCCTTCCCCCTCCCTGTGTCCTCAAGTCCATTCTCTACATCTGTGTCTTTATTCCTGTCCTGCCCCTAGATTCTTCAGAACCTTTTTTTTTTTTTTTTAGATTCCATATGTATGTGTTAGCATATGGTATTTGTTTTTCTCTTTCTGACTTACTTCACTCTGTATGACAGAGTCTAGGTCCATCCACCTCACTACAAATAACTCAATTTCGTTTCTTTGTATGGCTGAGTAATATTCCATTGTACATATGTGCCACATCTTCTTTATCCATTCATCTGTCGATGGACACTTAGTTTGCTTCCATGTCCTGGCTATTGTAAATAGAGCTGCAGTGAACATTGTGGTACATGACTCTTTTTGAATTACGGTTTTCTCAGGGTATATGCCATACGACCCAACAAATACTATTGAGTGGCTGCTATGTCCTTGGCACTGTTCCAGGCAGTGGAGATTCATCAGTGAGCAAAAGAAGCAAAGATCCCTGGCCTAGTAGAGCTTAAATTCCAGTAGAGGGAGAGCGTAAACAATACAGTCATATGTAAATTACAGGTGTTGTAGAGGGTTAAGTGCTGGAGGCAAGAGAAGAAAATAGAGCATGGTACAGAGAGTGGAGAGTACCAGGAGGGGAGGGTGGACAAGGGGAATTTTTTACATAGATGGTCAGGGCCGGGCTCATTGGGAAGGTGACAGCTGAGCATGGACTTAGAGAGTGAGGAAGATAGCCATGTGATATGATATCTGGAGGAAGATCCTTCCAGGCAGAAGGAAAGGCCCTGAGACAGGAGGCCTGTGCAGGGTAGAGCAGGGCCCAGTGTGGCTGGAGTGAGCCAGGGAGAGGACAGTGGAAGGAGCTGGGCGGTGACAGTACCAGCTCATGTGGCCCTTGTGGGCCAGGGGAGGGGCTTTGGCTTTCACTCTGGGAGAGCTGGAGCACCGCGGCAGTGTTTTAAGCAGAGAAGTGACACGATCTGACTTTGGTCTCAAAAGAATCACTCGGGGGACTTCCCTCGTGGCGCAGTGGTTAAGAGTCCGCCTGCCAATGCAGGGGACACGGGTTCGAGCCCTGGTCCGGGAGGATCCCACATGCCACGGAGCAACTAAGCCCGTGGCCACAACTACTGAAGCCCGCGCGCCTAGAGCCTGTGCCCCGCAACAAGAGAAGCCACTGCAATGAGAAGCCCACGCTTGCTGCAACTCGAGAAAGCCCGTGTGCAGCAATGAAGACCCAACACAGCCAAAAATAATTAATTAGTTAATTTACAAAGAAGAAAAAGGATCACTCGGCTGCTGTGTTGAAAATTAACTGTAGGGGGTCAAGGTACTGAAGAGAGGAATTGTGTCTAAAATTCAGTAGCAGGGATGTGTGACCTGTGGCCCTAATGTTCTCTTTTTATACCTCAGTGTGTCCTCCAATTCACCCGCTCTGTTCGCCTCTATCCTTGGTTCCACCTAAGAAATGAGTTGCTTGCCCTCTCCGTCACCCTGATCCCTGCCTTGTACCTTCTGATAACTTCCTCTCCCAGATCCCATCAGATCTCCTTCAGGGTTCAGCCCCCACTCTCTTGCATCAGATCCTACAGCACATAATGTCTGGTTGGTTCCACTTTTCGTGTTCATATTGTTGAATGAGGGCCCCTCTGGCTCCCTGGTTTTTTGCTGAACCTCTCTAGGCATAATCAAATAAGCATTAAGCATTTGCTTATTGAATATAATATTTAGTTTTCCCCCTTTTTAGACACTCTGTCATCAGGCTAAGTCCTCTCTGGAGGTAAGCTTTGTATGACTTGAAAAACCCCCACAGTTTAAGCTCTTTAAACAAAGAGGGAAGCAGGAAGATCTGTCTCGTACCTTAAGTTCCAACCTTCAGACCCTTCCTGAGACGATCAACCACAGCCTTTCTCCCACACAAAGGCCTGGGGAGTGTATCCGTTTATAAGGGATTATAAGGGAAAATACATGAATCATTTTTTTGCATAGAAATCATTTGCCTCCATAGTTTTTCACTGCTACTTTTTCTCTGATGTTAGAAAAATAAAGAAAGCCGAAGGGACTTCTGATAAAGTTGATGATATAACTGCAGGCTCACAAAATTCCTTTCTCCCAAATAGTATAGTTAATATAACAGATGTAATAATGTAAACACTATTGACTTTAAATTTTTGATGTAATTATTATTGGGATTATAAAGGAGAGTTAATAGTGATGGTAGGAGAGCTAAATCACCAATTTCTGTAATTTGGATAGGGTCTCAAAGGATCCAGCAAGAAATAACAGTATATGTGTATTATACAGCATATGTGTATACTGTGTATATGTATGTGTATACATATAAATAAATTATATGTGTATTTAACTGCCACGAGAAGAAGCAGTTAAAATAGTTGGCATGAAATGACACTGAGATGGGGAGGTGGGCTTAGGTGGGCAAGGGGAAGGGCTGCTGTCTTTTTTATAGCATTTTTGTGCTATCTGATTTTTCAACTACACAAAACCTGAATAAACTAAGGACACAGATGAAATCTAAAAGGTTGTCCAAAAAAAAAAAAAAAACCTACCCCTTAAAAAGTACCTACTTATACATTTTTTTTCAGATTATACTAGAGTCTAACCAAAAACATTTTAATAAAAAATCTTTATAAAACACTTTTTGAAAATTATAAGATTGATTTCCTGTATAGATGTGGCTCCAGGGGGGTCTTAATTTCCTTCCTCTTAAAAAAAAAAAAGAAAAAGCAACAAACAGTATGAAACTTTAAAAATGTATTTTCTTTAAAAAACTGAATCACAGATTTCTACCCTCTAATTGTACTCTTTTGGTTTTTCAAGATACTAAAGAAGGGACCTTTATTTTAGCACTCGGGTGGAGGCCTGACAAAGCTGTGTGCGTGATAGATTGATTCGTCTACAAGAAGAGAGGCATCTTGACTAAAACAGGTTACTGTGCCGAAGCCACATGCAGCAATGAGTGACTTTCCACTGCCTCTTTGTCTTTATATATTCTGTTTATACGTGAGCTCCAGGTTCATCAGAACTTGCTCCTATGTCGCGTTTCCCTCACATATCATGGTTTTTCTTGACCCATTAGTTCCTCTTTGGGGTCCGTGGATGGCCTCCTCATATTTGTACAGCAGGCTGGAAAGGGAGGGCTTTGCAAGCACTTGGTACCTGTTTAGGAGCCTTCATGAAGACCAACCTAAAATGGCTGAATAAAAAGAGGTGTCGTACCAGTTTTTCTGAGAGAAAGTGGTGGACACAGATGGGGATCTAAGAAGAAATAAAAGAACCCTGAGTGATCCTGGAGAACCCATACTGTGGGCTTTGAACTGGAGGTTGAATATCTTGGTCCTGAGAGGCCAGAGACAGGGAGGGAAGTCGTACCCTCAACCTAAGAACTGAGACAGTCAGTTAAGTAGCAGCAGTGAGTATCACCTGGAGCGTGATGGCGATGTGTACGAGGAGTTTATCCAAGAAAACAATGAGGACGTTTGGGGTCTTGGGACTGCAGTAGCAGAAAGGGAAAGAAAGGGATTTATACTGGAAGTACCGTGGAAGAAAGAATGCGTTTGGTGGTAGAAAGCATATTTAGGGGAAGAGCCAATAATGAAGATCACACCAAATTTCTTTTTACTTGAGAGATTGAGAAGTATGGGGTCCTGAAAAAAATATAAGTATCTGTGAGTTCACCGTGTTTGGATACAGCAGGCGCTGAGACGTTTACATAATGTCTGATTGATTTCTGATCACTGAAAAAATTTAACCGATTCATATTAGTAACTTGTTTTTTACCCTTTCTCCACGAATACATCTAAATTCTTGGGACTTTACCTGGGGAGGGGGCGCTGCACAGACTGTGTATAAATCAGTTCATACATCCAATGCGACATTACACTAGTGGCCAATGTGTATAATCCATGCAAAGCTAGGTTTCGTAAGAGAACTATGGATGCTGATGGCTTTGTGTTCTGACTCATCTTGCTTCCTTTCAACATTCTTAAAATATTTATCCAAAGATAATGGTATTTTGGCTTTCTTCTTTACACGACCGTAAAGTTAGAACAGGGCTCTGCTTCAGACTCCGCGCACGCCTCCTTAGGAGGTAACGAACAGCTAGTCACTGAATCAAAATGACGGACGTGACTCCTAGTGCCATCTGTTGGTGGCAGGCAGAACTGACATGCTCTGGTTGATTTTGTGACGCATACAAATTGCCAGGTTGAGCTTCTTAGTAAAGGAGCTTCTGTGATTTCAATGTGATCTGCTACTCAGCCAAGCAGCAACATTTTCCTTTTTTTTTCCCTCTATTGCGAAGGTGTGGCGGGGCACCCTGGCCCGTATGCGGTACAAGAGGACCAAGGCGGCTCTGACAATTATCAGATACTACCGGCGCTACAAAGTGAAGTCGTACATCCACGAGGTGGCCAGACGCTTCCACGGCATCAAGACCATGCGGGACCACGGCAAGCACGTGAAGTGGCCAGCCCCGCCCAGAGTGCTTTGCCGTTTCGAGGCAGCCCTACAGGCTATTTTTAATAGGTAAGGACTTGGTATGTGCTGCATCCGTTTGTGGCAGTACACGTACTATATAAATTTACAGATCTGAGACCGTGACATTAGCGCCACCATTTGCTACGTGACGTTGCTTTTACCTTGTGTCTCCACCTTCGTAGATTTCACTTTCAAAGGGCATTTGCCTACCCCTCCAAATAATAGAACGGTCCATTTATTTTTCCATTAGCAGTAGACAGCAGTACGCCACAAGGCCTGAATCCAGCCAAGTTTAAGATAAGCTAGTAGCATGATGTCTCTCCTTTCTTTTACCAGCAAAAAGATAACTTTATTAAAATCACCACACATCACTCACACTAGGATGTCTGTTCATCCTTTCAGAGCAGGGGTTCTCTATCCCGCCCCTGACATTCACAAGGAGTTTATAAAACACACTGATGCCCAAGTCCCACCTCCAGAAAGTCCTGTTTAATGGTGCTGGGGAGCGGAGCCCAAGCGGAGGTCCTTTTTAAAGTCTTCCAGGTGATTTTAAAGTAAAAGGCAGAAAACACTGTTATAGAGCAAGCTATTTTTTTAAACAAATAAGTAAATAAGTTAATTAATGCCCAGGCAACATTTGATACCTTTCCAGCTAATCTTCATTTTCTTAATAAACTGCCCTGCATCTGACTTTGTAGTTATTCATAGCTCCTTTCTCCTCGTTTTTTGAGCTTGTTTGTTGACAGCGTGCACCAGGTATGTTTAGCTATGTCTCAGGTACAGCCATCTAGTCGCATAAACTAGGCTGATGGTTCTCAGATGTGGTCGTTTGGCATTATGGTATTCCGCCCAGAACACCATGAACTAATTAACGTATTGATGTAATTGATGTATTGAATGTAAATCAAGGTCTTGAATGGCACATATCAAAAAGAAAGAAAACGCATGCAAGGAAAACTCTTTAATGCATATCTCATTTGCTTTTAAAAAAATGATTGCTCATAAAAAGAAAAAAATAAAACAGTAGAGCATTATTGAAAGCAAAAGCACCCCAGCCCTCCATTCTCCCATGCAATACTATAAATGTTAGCTGTACATCTTGGCAGCCTTTTTACTGCACAGATAAATTTTTTTTCATGAATTATGTCATCTGTCACCTGCATTTTTGACATAATCTAAAAAGTGATACGTGAATATATGCTCATTTTTTTTGAAGTGACATAGGGACTTCCCCGGAGGTTCAGTGGTCAAGACTCTGTGCTCCCACTGCCGTGTCATGGGTTCGGTCCTGGTCGGGGAACTAAGATTCCACATGCTACGCGATGCAGCCAAAAAAAAATTTTTTAAGTAAATAAAGCGACATAATATAAAAATTTACAGGATATAAAGTTGAAATCCTCCACACCTCCTCTTGTCTCTCCCCATTTTATTTCTTTCCCCTAAGATAACCACTCATTAACAATTAGTTTGTATCCTTCTAAATCTTTGTCTACGCACTTACAAACACATACACACGCAAGAGAAGCATGATACAGTGGTTAAGAACACACACCCTGGAGCCTGGGTTCATATTCTAGCTCTGCCACTGACTAGCTGTGTAACCTTGGGCAAACGAGTTGACCTCTCTGTGCCTCAGTTTTCTTATCTGTAAAAGGGCCATAATCATAGCACCTGCTCATAGGGTTGTTGAAAGTATTATGAGTAAATATGTGTAAAGCATTTCAGATAGTGCCTGACACATAATAAGTACTATGGAAATGTGTGCTTATACTGTGAGTGTGTATGCATTTGGGTTTTTTTCCCCTCTCTCTTTTCCACAAGGAGGACTCTATGTATGGTTATATGACTTTACTTAAAAATAAGTCTTGGAGACCTGTCCATCACAATAAATAAAGATCTATGTCATATCTTTAATGGCTGCAAAGAATTAGTGATTTTGATCGTGTCGCACTGTAGCCTGTACAGTCTTCTTTTTTAGACTTGGGGGTTTTCTGTATGGCCTAGAATTGATTATTTTTTGTAAAACTCAGTTTATTCTTTCAGCAAGTATTTACGCAACACCTGCTGTGTCACAGACACTGACTTAGGTTCTAGGGATGCAGTGACAAACAGGAAAGATGTGCAATACTGTCCCAGCCTTCTTAGGGCTTATAGTCAATGAGCATTTTGAACATAATACATCTGCTCTGTGTCTTGACTGTACACACACACACACATCGAATGAATCTTGCCAGCTGTGTTAATCTAGTTCAAAGGCACACTTTTTCTGTAAAGGGCCAGATAGTAACTATTTTAGGCTTTGTGGGCCCCATATGGTCCTCGTCACATATTTTATTTTGTTTGGTTAAACACGTAAAAACTATTCTTAGCTCTATGGGCCGCGTTTGGCACAGGCTGTAGTTTACCAACCCCTGGTCTAGTCCCTGTATCACATTTCATTTATTCTTGCGTTTCTGATCTGTAGAATCCTGAGAGAAGTGTGTTAAAGGATTTTGCTGTGATTGTGGGGTCTTGTTTTCTTCTGCCGCCTCCACAGTGTGTGTCTCATCATGCTTCAGCTCGCTCCCACACCTCCTAGTAATTCTTTTTCATCCTGGGAAGGCTGGGAGCCTTCCTCACGCCCAGCTTCTTCACGTGGCCAAGGCTGCTCACTTGTCCGGCGGCAGCTGTTGTCGTCTACACGTGTTTAAAGATGGCAGGTTGCTTGATCAGGATGAGGAAGCGTGTGCTATACCACCCCCAGGTTGGGTGGCTCGGGTCCGGGTTCCCCGGCACAGCTGTTTGCCATGGGTCTCTGGAGTCGGTCAGCTGTGGACCCTGTCCTGGGCCCCTGTGGGCAGTGAAGAGGGGACAGGCTGACCGGGCACAGGGCCCCCTTGGCTCTGTGGATCCTGGCCCCGGCTCTCCCTCTGACACCCCCTCCTGTTCCCCTCCCCCAGGCCCCTGCTCCAGCTGCCAGGACTCCTTGCTTGTCCTCTCACACACCAAACAGGCTCACACTTTAGAGCCTTTGCACGCACTGTTTTCTCTTCCTGGAACAAGTGTCCATACAGCTGGCACCTCCACTTCCTGCTCACATATCCATATCAGGGGTGCCTCCCAGACCACCTGCTGTGACTAACACCTGCCCCCTGGTCCTTCCCTCTGCTGCATTCCTGTCCTCCTTTCCTTGCCTTATTTTCTTCCATAGCACTAATCACATCATCCATACTGTGTATTTAAGCACTGGTTTATATCTTGTCTGTCTCTGCTCTCTAGAATATCAGCACCTAGCAGAAAGGACCTTCATCTGTTTGTTTACTGCTGTGCTTCCACTCCCTAGAACGGCATCTGGAGTTTAGTACGTGCCTAGAAAACATTTGCTGAATGAATGAATGATGAATCCAAAGTTCCTACACCCTAACTATAGATATAAGAGAGTCCACGTATCACTAAATTCCAGTTGCTTCCAAAACACGCAAACAGCAGAGGAAGTTCTACAAAAAAATCTGTCCACATACAGCTATGTGTATTTTAACATGTTCTATGTATATTTTAGAGGCATTTTACTTTTTTTAGGGTAGGACGCAAGTAATTTAATTCTACTTAATGGCTGCTTCGGTTATTTTTGAGAATGAATGGGATGTTATTTCTAAAGTCTCGTACATTTTGCTTGTTTACTTATAGATGGAGAGCATCCCAGCTCATCAAGACCATACCTGCTTCAGACCTGCCCCAGGTTAGGGCAAAGGTTGCGGCTGTAGAAATGTTGAAGGGTCAAAGGGCTGACCTTGGGCTCCAGAGGGCCTGGGAGGGCAACTATCTTGCTTCGGTAAGTCCAGGAGGACAGAGTGGGATCCACTGCTGCTCCCTTAACAAAGAAAGAGAAGAATTTTTCTCCAAGTATTTGTAGAAAGACTAAGACACCTTCAGAAACTAAATTTCTATGAGAGATACTAAACTAAAAGATTTTATTGCTTCTCAGTTACGATATTCGATGTTTCCCTCACTTTAAAGAGAGTTCTCTGTCTTGTACCCATATGAATTAGGTACATTCAATAATCTGGCTTCGATCATTTAAACCTTCCCTTGCATAATTCAGCAACTATTTTTAATTACCACCTTTGTATCAGTTATTCCCAAAGCTGGGAATTCACCCTCTCTCCCATTCCTTAATTTTAAAATATTCTAGGATCGTTGGTGTTATAATAACCCTTTAGTAGCTTATCATCTGGGATGGGGAGGTAAAAAGTACACGTGTGAAGTTATGTGAGTAGAGTTATAAAGCAGTAAAAGACTGCCTTCTCATCTAAAATGTTAAGCAGAGCTTCCCTGGTGGCACAGTGGTTAAGAATCCGCCTGCCACTGCAGGGGACACGGGTTCAATCCCTGGTCTGGGAAGATCCCCCATGCCGCAGAGCAACTAAGCCTGTGCGCCACAACTACTGAACCTGCGCTCTAGAGCCCACGAGCCACAGCTACTGAGCCCGTGTGCTGCAACTACTGAAGCCCACGTGCCTAGAGCCCACGCTCCACAACAAGAGAAGCCACTGCAGTGAGAAGCCTGCGCACTGCTACCAAGAGTAGCCCCTGCTCGCCGCAACTAGAGAAAAGCCAGTGCGCGGCAACAAAGACTCAGTGCGGCCAAAAATTAATTAATTAATTAATTAAAATAAAATAAAATGTTAAGCATACTCATTTTATCGTGTTTCCTTTTTCTTTCAGAAGCCAGATACACCTCAGACCTCAGGCACCTTCGTCCCCGTTGCGAATGAACTGAAACGGAAGGACAAATACATGAACGTCCTCTTTTCCTGTCATGTCCGTAAGGTAAGGCAAGCTTGAAAGAGACCTCCTTGGAAAGAAAAGACTGATTTCAGGTGAAACTGACTTAGCTATGACCACAGTAAAACAGAACAATAGGTACATAACTGGCTGCACCATCAGTGAGCTCTACCTGTATATATGGTGAGGCATTGATGGAATGGCTAAGTGACTACAAGTTTGGGGTTAGGCTGTAAAGACTAATTAGGGAAGTGAATATTTTTGGTAGCCATTTCTTTTTAAGACAGGAGAAGGGGAATCTCCCTGAGGTCAGGGATTTGTATTTTACTGCATGTATCTTTCATAGCACTCTGTCTATAGCACACTGGTCTGGCTTGTATTTAACGGTCATTCAGTACTTTTTATACATGTTTTTTTATGTTTTTTTTTTAAAAAAACAGGGAACAGGGAGAAAACGTAATTTGGAAAAGGGAGAAGGTCATAGACTTGGAAGTGGGGTGGAGGGGAATTATGTGCTATGACTGTATTTGCTTATCTGAAGGAGGACACATGAGGACTATTTTTTACCTGGGGATGAGAGCAGTTGAGCAAGTGGAAATATGGAAGCCGGAAAGTGGAAGGAAAGGGATATAGTTGGTGTTTAAAACCTTAAAACACTTGTTTTCAAAAAAGAGAGGGAAAATTGAGATGATTATAAAAGAGCATTTTGAAAAATTATGCAAATAAAATTTAAAATACCAATGAAATGGGTGAATTTAAGAAAAATATTGCCTAGATTGACCCCAGAAATGATATTGACATAAATATGCCAGTATTCCAAAGGAGGAATTAAGAAAATTATCAAAGAATTACTTATAACAAAGGTCCAGATTTAGGTGATTTTAGAGCTGTTTTGTATCACATCTTCAAAAAGTGCATAATTGCAGTATTATTCAGATCAAAATAGTGAAATATTATTTTTCACCTATAAATTTAGCAAACTTTAAAGTGTTGATAACAACCAATATTCTCAAGGGTTTAGGGAAATGCTATTGGTAGGAGTATAAGATACAGTCCTTTCGAATAGACAATTTGGCAGTACTTATCAAAATTTAAAATACACAGACCAGGACTTCCCTGGTGGCACAGTGGTTAAGAATCCACCTGCCAATGCAGGGGACACGGGTTCGAGCCCTGGTCCGGGAATATCCCACATGCCACGGAGCAGCTAAGCCTGTGAGCCACAACTACTGAAGCCCGCACGCCTAGAGCCCGAGGTCCGCAGCAAGAGAAGCCACCACAATGAGAATCCCGCACACCACAACGAAGAGTA
Source organism: Phocoena phocoena (assembly GCF_963924675.1). Classification (NCBI taxonomy): domain Eukaryota; kingdom Metazoa; phylum Chordata; class Mammalia; order Artiodactyla; family Phocoenidae; genus Phocoena; species Phocoena phocoena. Next base: position 41,771,338 of record NC_089237.1, read on the forward strand.
GCCCCTGCTCGCCGCAGCTAGAGAAAGCCCGTGCGCAGCAATGAAGACCCAGTGCAGCCAAAAATAAAATAAATAAAAATAAATAAAATGAAATACACAGATCACTTTATCTAGGAGTTCCATAACTCAGGATTTATCCTGAAATTATTTACACATATATCCAAAGATAGATACATGGATAGTTTCATACATTGTAGCAGTCAAAAAACTGGGTGAAAACACATAAGTATGCATCCGTATGTGACTGGATTAATAAATAATCATGTATGAACACAATAGAATACGGTGTATCTACTAAAAGGAATGAAAGGATAAAGGTTAAAAAAGCAAAAGGACGAAATATGTGAAACTGGTTTTCAGGACGGTGCACATGTGGGAGGGTTGGCCTGGGAGTTTGAGGTTAGCAGATGCAAACTATTACACGTAGAATGGGTACACAGCAAGGCCCTACTCTACAGCACAGGGAACTATATTCAATATCCTGGAACAAAACCACAACGGAAAAGAATATAAAAAAGAATGTTTATACGTGTATAACTGAGTCACTTTGCTGTACAGCAGAAATTAACACAACAGTGTAAATGAGCTGTACTTCAATTAAAAAAAAAAAAAAAACAGTGCACATCCAGCAAGGAAAGACAGTGATCCCCAAAGGATGAGAAACAGATGAAGTGAGCCCTACCATTAGCCAGTTTACTTCCTGGAGAGAGTTCTGGTCTGTGGCATGAGCAGGGGGGCAGCCAAAGCAGAGCTCGGTAGACTCCGTAACTGGAAAGACAGAGCTGCGAGCTGGGAGATGCTAAGATAGCTGGAGTTCGTAGCACAGAGTACCAGAGCAGAGAGAGTGCACAGAGAGAACTCCAGAGATCTCCAGAGGGTCCACTTCAGGTATTGAGCTGAGTAGCTCAGCACATGCCTGTGAGGAAACCACCCAAGGCTTGGGAAAGAACCACCCGGAGAATTAGAGGTAACAATGCCCAGTGCTCGCACAGGCTTGCAAGCAGTGCCTGTCCCCACAGCCAGATGGGAAAAACCTCATGATTCGTGGGGCATTGGGTAGAATCCCGACAAGAATCTTGGCCTCAGTGGTGGGGTATAATTAGCCCTGACTAAACACTGCCCTGATCCCACCCAGCAAATCACCAGAAGAACCAAACTGTTTCCAAGTAATCTAACAGTGTCCCAGAACAAAGCCCTCAAATATTTATAGGAATACAAAATATCCAGCACTCAGAAGATAAAACTAGAGTGCATGGCGTCCAATGAAAAATTACCAGGCAGGGCTCCCCTGGTGGCGCAGTGGTTGAGAATCTGCCTGTCAATGCAGGGGACACGGGTTCGAGCCCCTGGTCCGGGAATATCCCACATGCTGCGGAGCGACTGGGCCCGTGAGCCACAACTACTGAGCCTGTGTGTCTGGAGCCTGTGCTCCGCAACAAGAGAGGCCACGACAGTGAGAGGCCCGTGCACGGCGATGAAGAGTGGCCCCCGCTCGCCGCAACTAGAGAAAGCCCTCGCACAGAAACAAAGACCCGACACAGCCAAAAATATAAATAAATAAATGAATTAATTAAAAAAAAACTTACCAGGCATACAAAAACAGCAGGAAACTATAACCTAAAATGAGAAGAAAAATCAATCAAACTGATCCAGAACTGACACAGATTATAGAATTAACAGACAAGGTCATTAAAACAATTGTTTTAATAAAATATGGATATTTTATGAATAGAAATGAAAAATATAGTGTCTGAGGTTTAAAAAAAATACACTTGATGGAGTTAACAGTTTAGACATATGCAGAAGAAGAGTAAACTTGAAGATATAGCAATAAAACTACCCAGAATGAAATACATGGACTTCCCTGGTGGCCCAGTGGTTAAGACTCCGTGCTTCCACGGCAGAATGAAATACACAGGGTTGGGGGCCGGGGAGAGATGCTTCCCTGAAAGAACAGAATATTAGGATGCCATGAGCCAACTTCAGGTGGCCTAATATAAGTGCATGTGGAGTCTCTGTAAGAGAGAAGAGGAGGGAAAAATTTTTAATATTTGAAAAAATAATGGCTGAAATTTTCTCACATTTGATGAAAACTATAAACTCATCAACAGACATCAAACACAAAAAAACATGAAGAAAACTATACCAAGGCACACCATGACAAAACTGCTTAAAACCAGTGATAAAGAGAAAAGAGGCCGAGGAAAAAGATGAGGATGCGTCAGAATTTTTGTCAGAAACAATGCAAGTGAGAAGACAGTGGAGCACCAACTTTAAAATTTTTTTATAGAAAGAAAAGAAAAACAAACCTGTCAACCTAGAATTCTGTATCTAGCAAAGGGTAGCTTCCAAAAACCAAAGTGAAATAAAGACTTTTTTAGGCATGTCTGAAGATATGCACTCATGGGAAATGTTAAAGGGAGTCCTTCAGGCAGAAGGAAATGTGGACACACCCCAAAGAATGAAGAGCAAGGGAAATGGTAGCTACATGGGTAAATACCTACAACTTTTATTATCGTTTAAATCTCTTTAAAAGATAATTGACTGTACTGCCGTGTTCATAGCAGCATTCTTCACAGTAGTGAAAGGTGGAAATAACCCAAATGTCCATCAACAGAAGAATGGATAAAGAATATGTGTGTCCATTCAGTGGAATACTGTTCAGCCATAAAAAAAAAAAAGGAATGAAACGCATGCTACAATGTGGATGAACCTTGAAGATACTATCTAAGTTATTAGACACAAAAAGACAAACCTTGTGTGATTCCACTTCCATGAAATATCTAGAACAGTCAAATTAATAGAAACAGAAAGTAGAATGGTGGTTACCAGGGGCTGGGGGGAGGGAGTAATGGGGAATTATTATTTAATGCGTATTAGTGTTCAAATATTCTATGGAAAAAAGATCAACTCAATACAATACAGACTTTTTAACAAAATAGAGAGCAGCTTGTTTTAAACTTAGAATGAAATACATGTCTCCAAGAAAAGCTTGCTGGCAGTAGCTTGGGCTGGTTACCAAAGTGTAGAGTCTAATTCTGCACTCCTAGATCCAGAAACTCTATTTTATAAGTATACCTAGAGCTGATCAGACAACCAAGAAATGACTTTTGCTAACCAGATTCACACACCCACACAAAACAGTATAAGCCATGATGCCAGTTTTTGAATTTGACAAAGGAAGGTACCATTTTAGTGAATTCATTTAGTGAATTTATCTACTATCTAGGATACCTTCCTTTCTAGTATCAAGATATCTGGGAAGTCAAATTAGTCATCAGAACAACTGATCAGAGAGAGTTGGATGGTTTTGAGAATTACATCATCTGCTATAGAAAAGCCTGGCATCTCTGATTCTGTCTTTCTACTGATAGCAACTTGACGTCTGACAGTATGTCTCTCCCTGGGTCCTACCGCATAAAAACTGAAAACTTTTTAGTCATGCTTCTGTATTTCTAAGTTCCATGCAAAATAATACAGTGTATTTCTTCACATTATAGCTTAGATAATTTCATCTTTAGAAACTTTTAAATCCCCAAGGATGTACCGAGGGAAACGATGTGATTTTACTAAAGCCCTCTTCTTTATGCTTTGGTTCTTTTCGAAACAGCCACTTTCCATTAACTACAATTATAAAATGTCCTTTAAGGTGGGAGACCTGGCAAATAGTTAGTTGCACCCATAATGTGTCCTCTCCTGGTCTGACTCCAGGGAAACTTTATCTCTGGCCCCCTGTGGAGTTGATGAAACCTACAGACAGATCCCTGGAAGTGTTCAGGCAAGAGCAAGTGATAGGGATTTTTCTCTGGTTGAGGGTTTTAGCTTGGGTAATAGAAGACATCAGATGAGATCTTATCTAATACTGAGTCTGTGATCTAGTTTTTCTTTTACATTATGAGTTTAAGAGGAACAAAGATTGTGTCCCTATGCCAGAACTACTTTAAGTAAGTCTGAATTTACAAATTCACGTGTGTACGTAAGACATTTGTCTTTGCTGTTTTGACTGAGCTGAGTTATGCAACTCAAAGGAAAAGTCCTTCGTTACATCAGTGTCCTTCCCACTCATTTGATTCATGTTTTAAGGATGATTCGGGTTGCTAAACCTCAAGGTAAAGTCTTATGACCTGTTCTCTTTAGAAATTACATTTCTACCTTAAAAAGAATGAAATGTTTCTAAACAGTGCTTCAGTGTAACTGCTGCTTTTAGGTTTTTGTTTGTTGATTTCCAGATTAACTCATGGACACATCCTAAGAAGGGCTATACCCTCCACTTTACCACCGTGCCTATTGTTTTTTTGAATCTTGTGTGACCTTGTGAAATTATGCAACAAGTTTTGTTTTTTTCATTTTCTTTTGCAACACACTCATATTTCTCAGTGTGATTTCACAAAAGATGAGGAGCCCTACTTTTACTTGTTATTCAGATTCCATTTTAGATGTTCTCTGTTTTCCGTACTCGAAGATGGATACAAATGACTAGTGTTCTCCCAGAGGGTTTTCACAAACCAATGTTCCATTGAATATGAATTTGTTTTTTTAAGAGTTCCACAATTAAATGTATTTGGGAAAGGCTGGGTTAAACAGTTAAACATGCTTTTTAAGTGCAGAATTCTATAAGCCTTTGATGTATCCGTGGGATCTGAACACCACTGGTGGGCGGGGGGGGGGAGGGGGTGGGTGGTAAGGAGGGAAGGGGGAGGGGACGAGGTTTGCAGTTCCTCACACCAGCTTGACTTGGAAACCTGTCTCTCACAAAGCATCGCACAAGGCTAGGGTTGTGCAAAACAACTCAGAAAAACGCTGATGTAGAAGCTCTGCAACCACCTTGTTTCAGCTCTTACGACAAGTGCCAGTTCTCTTTTATGGCAAAAACCGTGGCTATGTGAAGTAAATAATTAACTACCGTGGCTATTACTTTACCACATAGACTCTGTTTTTCTCTTAATTACAGATACCATTTTTGTCAAGTTGAAGACTGGAAAATATGCTCTGTGTAAAGGAATGTTTAGAAAATGGACTGATTTCTAAAACTATGAGGCAAAGGGGAGAAGACAATAAAATTCAAACTAAAACTTGAAGTTTAGTTTGCTGTATCCTACCTATAGCAATATATTCCACTATATCCTACCCTACCTATCCTAATTTAGTTAACTGTATCACAACTATACCTTCTAGTCTACTAAGGGGAAGGTTCTTAGTGGGTTCTTTCGTTGTTTTGTTTTGTTTTGTTTTGTTTTGCTTTCCTTTTCCTTTCAGTCACTGAGACACCTGACATGGTAGTGATTCAGAAATTGTCAGTGCTTGGTATCTTGATTTAAATATTACCCAAATCTAAAATTGAACCGTCCTAATCAGCAAGTTGTTAACTACTTATTTACAAAACTATGCTGTGGTTAATTCTGTCTGTTAGGAAAAGATTTACCTGCAAATGTGGGCGTTCTCTGACTCTAACGTAGCACTCTGCAGCATCACACACGTACATTTTCTCCCAAACCCATTATCCAGTTTCGTTTTCTTTATGTGAAATTATATTTATGTTTATTTATATTATGTTTTTCTTTCTATGAAATTACTTTCACTTTTTAGTTTCTTATCTATCTCAACTCCCATCTACCAGTCTCAGACTCCTATTGTAACAGAGGACTTCATGTCATTCCTTTGTATGTCATCAGCAGTTTTTAAAGTGCTTGAAAATGCACGTAGTAAATTTTGGGGAAAAAAATTATCAAATTACTTAACTTGAGTAAATGCTTACCAGTATAACTTTTTTTCAATTAATAGGAGTCAGGTGCTGGACTTCAAAATGTAGAAAAAAATAAGCTCAATCCCATCTTTAGATTTCTGGTAATAAAAAGACACATTTCTCAATGAAATTGTGAGTCTAAAAGAGATCTTAGGAACTTCCCTGGCAGTCCAGTGGTTAGGACTCCGTGCTCTCACAGCTGAGGGCCTGGGTTCAATCCCTGGTCGGGGAACTAAAATCCCACAAGCCGCACAGGGCAGCCAAAAAAGAATAAATAAAAGAGATCTTAGAAGGGTAGCTACTACCAAGCAACACAGCGTTACAAATACAGACTCGGAGCCACTGAGGACAGCTCCTCAGGTCCGTTGGCCTTCTGTGTGCAGTCTTGTAGTGATGGCTGGTGGTAAAAGTCTTGCCCTCCAGGGACTTAGACTCTGAAGGGAAAAATTAAAGTAATGCATGGAAAAGATACTTTATGAGAGAAAAGAAAACGTACAAGTAAATCTCAATAATTTCAACAAGGAGAATAAAAAGTAACAAAACAGTAATCCATGTGCTTATATAGTACATGCCATGTTAGGGAGCTTTTCATGACAGGGACAGCTGACTAATAAAATGGCTGCCAGCCTCAGAAATAAAAAAGTGAGAAGTCCTTGGTTGCTCTTTCTTCAGTGAAGACATGAAGCTCTTCCACGACCCAGCTGGGCAGCAGGGACTGAAGCTGTTGAGCCGCTGTGCTTTCACTTGCCACTGGGGAAATGCTTTTCTTACGTAATGCATCCTCCGCAGTGTGCTGCAGCCGTCTTCCATCTGTTCTCCAGCCAGACAGTTCCTGTCGTCAACACTGATTGGCTCACGTAGGGAAGAAGACTACTTGAAATTATCCTGTGGGATTAAAAGTGCTCTCAAAGCCTGTTGACTTCTCCGGTGGCAGAGTGGTTAAGAATCTGCCCACCAATGCAGGGGACACGGGTTCGAGCCCTGGTCCGGGAAGATCCCACATGCCGCAGAGCAGCTAAGCCCGCACGCCGCAACTACTGAGCCTGCGCTCTAGAGCCTGCGAGCCACAACTGCTGAACCCGTGAGCCACGACTGCTGAACCCGTGAGCCACAACTGCTGAACCCGTGAGCCACAACTGCTGAAGCCTGCGCACCTAGAGCCCATGCTCCACAACAAGAGAAGCCACCGCAATGAGAAACCCACGCACCACAACGAAGAGTAGCCCCCACTCGCCGCAACTAGAGAAAGCCTGTGCGCAGCAACGAAGACCTAATGCAGCCATAAATAAATAAATTTTAAAAAGAAAGTAAAAGCAAGCTTTAAAAAAAAAAAGTACTCTCAAAACCCACTGGTCAGCAAGGATGTACTAAGTCCTACAGGTTGCCCACTTCTGTGCTAGGGGGCTGTGAGGTACAAGAAAGTAGGCACCATACGGTCATTACCCTCAAGGAGCTTCCAGGCAGGCTGGAACACAGGAGTACTGTTCATGAAATAGCAAGGCAATAAATAAAAACCTGCCCTGGATATCTGAGATTCTACATTGTTCTTGTTCTGTTCATGCATTTGTTTGTATTGCGTTATAATTTATGTACAGGTAAATGCACAGATCTCAAGTATACAGTTCACTGAGCTTTGACTAGTGCACACATCTTTGTAAATCACAACCCCATCAAGATACAGAACATTTCCATCACCGGAGAGAGCTCCCTCAGCTCCCTTCCCAACCAAGCCCCACCACTACCAAAGGCAACCACTCTTCCGATTTCTTTTACCACAAATTAGTTTACCTGTTTCTTAACCTTCATTTTAAAAAAAAAAGAAATCCTACAGTTGTATGTGAGATTTTTACTTTGTTTTGAAGTGAATTTGTTAGTCTTATTTATGACTATTTTGATAACTTATTTGTAGCTATTTTATAAGGAAAGCAGCTTTTGGATAGACTTCCAATTTTAAGACAATCTATAACCTTTGATATTGGCTCAGTTAATTAGAGCTCGATTAGTGACAATATAGTCAAATTTATTATCACAAGATTAATAAATAAAATCAACATCTTTTGCTAAACATAGCTTCAACTATAAGTTTAAAAAACACAGCATTCCACACAGCTATTTTAGCAAGTATATTTTTCATGACAGGCATCCATGGTCTAAAAGTTACAAGTCAGCTGTCCTTAAAATTATTAAAACATTCCAATTATTAAGTGAGAACTTCTGCTTTCTAAGAGACTAAGGATAGATGTAACTCAATTGTCTTGGTTTTATAAGCATCGGCCAACCTTCCTCCCTATCATTTTCCACAAGCGAAGAGCAGTGATGTAGCCAGTGTTTTCCTTTAGCAAAAGCACTTAGACTGGGGCTTCCCTGGTGGCACAGTGGTTGAGAGTCCGCCTGCTGATGCATGGGACACGGGTTCGTGCCCCGGTCCGGGAAGATCCGACATGCCGCGGAGCGGCTAGGCCCGTGAGCCTCACTATCGCGGCCTCTCTTGTTGTGGAGCACAGGCTCCAGACGCGCAGGCTCAGCAGCCGTGGCTCACGGGCCCAGTCGCTCCATAGCATGCGGGATCCTCCCAGAGCAGGGCCCAAACCCGTGTCCCCCACACCAGCAGGCAGACCCCCAACCACTGCGCCACCAGGGAAGCCCAGAATGATCATTTTTTACTAGAGGAATTGAAGAAGTTTTATAATAGAATGAGAAATTGAGCATTATCTTGACATATACATGGATAAAGAGAAAAACGAGGGAGTAGAAAATCATAAACAGTTAAGAGAGAGCATGACATGAGGAAACCTGTCATAAAGGAGCCAGAGCCCTTGAAGAAATATGTAAAGTCAAATAAGTAGAATAGTGGCAGATAGGAAAACTCTTGAAAGTCAGATAAAGGAATCATAGAATCTGAGTGGCAGGGTACCTTGGAGATCCTTAGACTTCCTATTTAAAGCCCTTCCCTTCCACCGCACCCACATCAGATGTCTATTTAGCTTACGCTGAATCCTTCCTGTGTGGGCACTTACTGCCTTCTCATATGGTGCATTCTTTTTATGGAGAGTAATAATAATGAGGAAATTATTTATGTTATATGCAATAGGAAGGCACTATCTGTTTTTGAATGTTTGATCTTTTTTATTTTGTATGTTACAGCTGTACAGTGTAGTGATTCACAATTATAAAGGTTATACTCCATTTATAGTTATTACAAAATATTGGCTATATTTCCCACGTTGTACAATATATCCTTGTAGCTTATTTTATACCGAATAGTTTGTACCTCTTATTCCCCTACCCTTATACTACCCCTCCCGTCTCTCACTGGTAACCACTAGTTTGTTCTCTATATCTGTGAGTCTGCTTCTTTTTGTTATCTTCACTAATTTGTTGTATTTTTTAGATTCCACATATAAGTGATATCATACAGTATTTGTCTCTCTCTGACTTATTTCACTTAACGTAAGTAGATTTAATGTAGAACATGTAGATTCATAAACATGTTTTAGGGAATTTAATCTGAAATATACCTGCCCAGTGCATTAGGAAAGGGACAGAATGAGTTGTTTCAAATAGGTTTTTTTTTTAACAGCTTTATTGAGATATGATTCACTTAACATACAGTTCCCCATTTGAAAGTATGCAGTTTTAGTGTGTTTAGAGCTATATATCCGTCACTACAACCAATTGCTAAACGTTTTCATTAACCCAAAAAGAAACCCCACACCCCTTAGCTGTCTTCCCCCCAAACCTCCCATCTCCCCCAGCCCTATGAAACCACTAACCTATGCTCTGTTTCTATAGATTTGCTTATTCTGGACATTTCATATAAATGGAATCATACAACATATGGTCCTTTGTGACTCTCTTCTTTCACTTGGCATGTTTTCAGGGTTCATCCATGTTATAGCATGTATCAGTACTTTGTTCTTTTTATTGCCAAATTATATTCCATTGTATGGATACATCACATTTTATTTATTCATTCATCAGTTGATAGGTATTGAGGTTGTTTCTACCTTTTAGCTATTATGATTAAGGCTGCTGTGAACATTCAGGCACAAGATTTTGTGTGGATATGTTTTCAATTCCCCTGTTTATATACTTAGGAGTGGAATGTCTGAGTCACATGGCAGTTCTATGTTTAACCATTTAAGGAGCTGCCAGACTGTCTTCTAAAGCAACTTCATCATTTTAGACCCCGACCGGTAGTGGGGGTTCCAGTTTCTCCACATCCTGGCCAACATTTGTTACTGTCTTTTTTATTATTGTCATCCTAGTGGGTGAGAGGTGGTACCTCACTGTGGTTCTGACTTACGTTTTCCTGATGGCTAATGATGTCAAGCATCTTTTCATGTTTTTTACAGCCATTTGTATGTCTTCTCTGGAGAAATGTCTCTTCAAATTCTTTACCCATTTAAAATTTGGGGGGGTCTTTTTATTATTGAGTTATATACTCTAGATACAACGTATATTCTATTCTTTATATATTCTAGGTAAAAGTTCCTCTTCAGATATATGATTTACAAAATTTTCTCCTATTCTGTGGGTTGCCTTTTCACTTTCATTATAACGTCTGGGTTACGTGTTTTTAGTTCTTTAATTCTTCTGTGTTTTTCTTGTTTTCCCTGTTAGATGGTAAACTTGTGAAATTTACATTGTAAAATTCCACAAATCTGGAAACACTCCTTTTCCATCTCTGTTGCATCCAGAGAGTGGTCATAGGTGGTGCACATCTATTACAGAATCTGGCTCCACAGCCAGCCACCTCTGCTCCTAGATGTTTCCCTGACAGATCATTTGATTTCATTCTCGGTGATATGTTACGGTTTATTATTTTGTTTTCTTACAGGTGAATCGCTTTAGTAAGGTGGAAGATCGAGCAATTTTTGTCACTGACCGTCACCTGTATAAAATGGATCCCACTAAGCAGTACAAAGTGATGAAGACTATCCCTCTATACAACGTAAGTGTTCTCTGCTTCTCTCTGAATAAAGGCTTCTTAACCTGCTGTTCATAGACCACGAGTGGGTCACCAGACTGATCACTAGAACCTCTGGGGCTTTAGGGAGTCTGTGAATTCCTGAAATTTTCTGCCAATCTCATGTTTTTTACAAAAGTACGATTTTCTATAAGGAGGGTCAAAGGCTCCAATAGAACACAAAGGCATTTTGTTTTAAAGTGTAGGACTCTGCATTCTACGTGACCTTTATTACTAATCCTAGTCACTACTTAAATGTTATGACATGAAATGTATTTTCCTATTGATTTTCATAAGCCTTGTTTTTACGTGGAAATGGAATCAGGTAGAGAAGTAGTACGGAATTACTTTATGAAAACGTTACCTCTCTTTTAAATGTAAAATGTATGCTGTTTCCAGAAGTTATTTTCACCAATATATTTTACCTCTGATCGAAACCCGCTTAGTTATTCACTATCTCCATGGGGTTTTCAAATTCTGTAATCATTCCTTATTTGAAATATGAAATTCGGTGGGTGCCTCCTTGAGTTTCAATTTGAGACTTAAAAAATTTTTTTTATCCTGCTGTACGGGGTCTGCTTTACGAGTGACTGTTTGTTCTGATCTTGAAAAAGATCTTCCTGGACTGCTGGATCTTTCCACGTGTCAGGTGACTTTCCTCTGTCCGCTCGTTCTTAAAGAGGGAGGTCTGGGTTTGTCCAATCATGGGATCTATGAGGAGTATTATTTGAAGATTGTTTTAAATCCTTTTGGCCTCTGCAAAAGGGAATAGGAAACATATTGTTTTATAGTTTTATTTCGTTAAATCAGGAGTCCTGTTGGCTGTGAGGTTCAATGAAGACAAACTATTCCTGGCTTTGCTAAATAATTTAGAACATCCCTGCAGGCCTGTCACCTGATGGTGAGGCTGAGATTTGTCTGCGTCACCCAGTCGCCCCACCCCACACACACATGCATACACACCTTTCTCCCTTTCAGTAGGAAGGCGAGTGGATTGCAGCTAAGAAGGAGATGATGTTCTAATACATTTTTGATCGTATGTAGTCTTCTTAGCAAAGACTTGTAATCTTACATAGCCATCACAGTTTAAGCCTAATAACCCTGCCGTCTTGACGAAGGAGAAGAAGGAAGATACAGGAGAAAACCAAGTTTTGTCAAAGTCTAATAAAGTGTACTTTATTTCTTTTCCTTACTTTCTATTAAAGGGAAATCAATCAGGCACGTGATACGAGTTCGATAAGTAGTTAACCAGGTCTTTGAACCAAAGTTGTTTTCCCAAACTACCTTCCTTTTTCATGTTGACTGGTGTATATTTAGAGTCACTCTTCCCCTTCGTCCTCATTATCATCATCAGCGTTATCAATAATATCATATTATACAAAAATTAACCATGTTTTGCCACGGAGCAACTAAGCCCACGCACCACAACTACTGAGCCTGCGCTCTAGAGCCCGCGAGCCACAACTGCTGAGCCCGTGCGCCACGACTACTGAAGCCCGTGCGCCTAGAGCCCGTGCTCCACAACAAGAGAAGCCGCTGCAATGAGAAGCCCGCTCACTGCAACTAAGAGTAGCTCCTGCTTGCTGGAACTAGAGAAAGCCTGCTCGCAGCAAGACCCAACACAGCCAAAAATAAATAAATAAATTTATTTTTAAAAAAAAATTTTAAATGTTTAACACTCGTAAAGGTAAACGATGTCAGTAGGATGGATACACACTATCACAGATGCTGTCGGTACTCTGCCCACCTCCCCTTGTATTCCCTTACCTTTTTTGTACACAACAGCCTAACTTCTGACAGCCAACACCTTTGTCGAAAGGCTTCCCTCAGGCTGCCAGAGTCCACAGAGGGCTGGAAACGCCCACCCACCCCCAGCCACCCAAATGACTAGTGGGTGTGGGGTATAAATGCTCCATCCCCACCATTCATCGGTCACAATGATTCTCAGGTGTGTTTTACGCATTTGCTGGAGCTTTTCTGTAGGAATCAGCTGCGCTGACCGCCGTGTTAGCTGCTTAGTCACGGGACCTACTGGCTGCTTTCCCTTCCTGAGCCACCTCCCCACTCCCTTGCCCGTGTACCTGCACCTCCCGAATCAATTCTGAGGCTCATCAGCCTTTGTCTCGGGACCTGCTTTGGGGAGGAACTACCCTCTTAGGAGGGAGCAGATTGAATGGGGCACAGGACTTCCAGCCGTGTCTACCTATAAAAATGTTGTTCAGTCTGAAGCAAACACAGCCAGATATTGTCTGGATCATAGGGACATGGGTGTTTGTTATTTCATTCTTTATCCTTTTTGTATGCAATGTTTTGAAGTTACAAACAAAGTTTAAGACAAGGAACCTTTAAAAATGATACTGCTAATAGCAGGAATGAAGAAGCTGGGAGGGGATGAAGGAGAAAGATTTCAATCTTAACTAAATTGAGTTTTGGGTATTGGTGAAACTTGTAAGTACATACCCCATAGATCACTGGCGTCTAATATTGTAAAGGAGCGGCGGGTAGCATTCAGCACTTAGGATAAAAATTTAAGAGCGGACAGATGCATGTATAATTGGAGGCTGAAATTATGAGTCTAGAGGGAGAAGGGGCAGCTGATTTGAGAACATCCATGCTTAAATGGTGGGGAAAAGAGAGTGGCTGAAGGAAATGGAATAAAAAGGAGATCTCTTCTTTCTGGACCTCCATTTTCTCCTCTCCTAATGTGCCGAATGAGCTCTAATTTCCCTTCAGTTCCATAAGGTTATGAATTATTCCAGGAAGGAAAAGAACTTTGGGAACACTGTGTTTCAGAATCAAGTTGGAAAGGTTTCAGAAATGAGAGTGATCAGTGGAAACATATAGCTGAGGATCCCACAGTTACTCTTCCCCTTCTGTGCTCTTCATTCCTCCTTCTGCCCTGGTGCCTTTCCTGTGTTAGTTGGACTTTTCTGGCTCCAGGGAAGAGATTGGTATTAGCGGGAGGGGGAAATTTCCCTCTGTCCCTGTCGAGTTCCTGTGGCTGGACTAATAATAAAATTGACACGAGGCAGATTAACAGGAGAAAACCCAACTTAGCTTTGTGGGCACAGGAGATCATAAAACGATGCACAGAGAGTGACCAAAAGTAGGTAACTTTTATGTCTTTGTGTATAAAGAAACAATAAATTTGTGAGGATCGGACAGGACAGAGAAACTTAGGTTCGGGTGCATAATTATAAGGAATTTAAGCAATGATTGGGCTTGGGTAGTAAATTAGTAAAGAAGTAGCAAGGTTTATTTATACAGGCTTCTCAGACCTGAATTCCCTGTCTCTGACGATAATGATGTCTTTCTACCTCCCAGCCCAGGGAAGGTACCTTTCACATGAGAGGTTTATTTCCTAGTTTCAGAGAAATAGAGAGGAGCATCAAAGTGTCCTTCTTGCATTGGTTGTTTCTTAAGTAACTCATTCAAAACAATCGATATGCCACTGAGACATATTTGGGAGCCTGCCCTGGGCCCCAATATGACTATATACTATCTCAAGTAATGCTTTGCTTTGTTTTTGTTAAAGGATACACATGGTAGTAAGGGAAAGGAATCTCACAGAAACCCAGGAAGCTGTTCAGGTTTTAAGGCAGCTCTGAGGGGCCATATTATTCCGTGGCCCCCTCAGCAACCTGTTGCTTAAGATGGTCTAAGTTTCTGCCATTCACTGTCTCTACTTCTCCTTGTGTGTCTTCTTACTAACAATTACCTTTCTTGCCAGATGGCCTGGGCCAGTGCTAGGCTTAGGTCTGAGTCAGCCAACCCAACAAACCATTAGCGTTTCATCCTGCGGTAACATTGAACACCGTGTCTCCGATGAGGCCTCCCCATAGCAACCAGTTCTGCAGGATCCAAACTGGTACTTCAGCTCCTTGTCAAGCACTTGCAAATCTATGCATAGTCTTGCCTGACTTCTCCTAGCATAGCACGGATAACGACTGCAGTTCATTTGAGGTGTGAATGATCTCTTCCCTCTACAATTTTTGACCGCTGTCCTTAGGCCCCAGCCACATTTGGACCTGCTGATTACTGAGGTGGGTCATTAGGTTTTCCTAGCGGGAAAGAGTCAGTGGGAGAGCAGTGCTTCAAATAGGCTACATTCATCAAGCATCCTTGGGTCCTTGGACTCTTCCACCTACCGCCATTCCACTTGCCAGGATCCCGGTCTTTGTCAAGCAGGACCTAAATTGCGCCCATGGATGACCACCATAGGTAAGAATTCAGCTGATGCCGCAGTTTGACAATGTGTCTAGCCAGTTTTCGAACCTGTGCTTTCAGCGGAAAAGTATTTCCTCAGTTTCTTTACAGCTCCCAGCCGGGCAATATGGGACCACTATTTGTCGCTTTCCTAATGCACCATAAAAAGTACCCATCCAAATCATTGTCTGTATCCTCTAATTCATTGAACTTCTATAAAGCAGCAGCACCTAAGTGCCCCAAGCGCTTAACTTTAATGGGCACTTGGTGTAATTTAAGTAAAACTGAGAGCACTGGATTGGCAGACCCTTGGAATATTTTATTGACATGTGGCACACGCTCTACTGCTATTCACATCTGGGCAGATATTTTCACTTGCTTATTGAAGTATGCCCTACACGCAGAAAAATGCCCAGATCTTAAGCGTACAGCTTGACAAATTATCACAAAGTGAGTTCACCTGTGTAACCATCCCCAACATCAAGATACAAGTCATTAAAACCCCACGTGTCCTCTCGCAGTCGCTACCTCTTCCTTCCTTTTCAGAGGCACACGTTTGCTCTTTTTGAACTTAATGTAAGTGAAATCAAACACTGTGTGTTCCTTTTTGTGTTTCTTTCAACGTTATGTTTACGAGAACAGCCACGTTACTTTATATAATTCTAGTTTGCTCATTTTCATCACGCTGTAGCATTTCCTTGTGAGAATACACCACAGGTGGTTTATCCATTCACATGTTGATGGATATTTGAGATTTTTAAAATAACCCTTGTGCATGTCTTTTGGTGTCTCTATGATGCGTACATTTTCGTTGGACAAACGCCCAGGAGTGAGACTGCTGTTGAATTTTAGTAGATAGTTCCAGTTTTCCAAAGTAGTCATACTGGTTTACAAGCCCCATCCCCACCCCAGCAAAATGGGAAAGTTCCAGTTGCTCCATTTCCTCTCCAACCCTAGATACTGACAGTCCTGAATTTCAACAGTAGGTAGATGTGTGGTAGTTACGGTTCTAGCTTAATTGAGATATAACAGACATATAACATCGTGTAAGTTTAAGGTGTACAGTGTGTTGATTTGATACGTTCGTCTGTTGCAGTACAATTACCACCATAACATCAGGCAACACCTCCGTCACGTCACATAATGGCCATTTCTTTTTTTGTAGTGAGAACATTGAAGATCTGATTACTTGGCAACTTTCAAGTTATGTAATACTGTATTATTAGCTGTAATCGCCATGCTGTATAATAGACCCCAAGAACTTACTCATCTTCTATCTGGAAGTTTGTACCCTCTGACCAATATCTCCCCATTCTCCCCACCCTCCCCTGAGCCCCTGGCAACCACCACTCTCTCTGTTCCTCCGAGTTTATCATTTTTAGATTCTACATATAAGTGATAGAGTATTTGTCTTTCTCTGTCTGACTTATTTCCATTATAATGCCCTCAGGATTCACCCAGGTTGTTGCACACGGCAGGATTTCCTTCCTTCTCACGGCTGAACAATATCGCATTGTGAATGTTTACCACATCTCTATCCATTCATCCATTGGCGGATACACGTTGTGGGTTTTCTTTGTAATTCCCTTATTACTAATAAGGTTGAGCCCCTTTCTTTGTGGTTATTGGTCATTTGGATGTCTTTTATGAAGTGCCTGTTCAAGTCTCTTGCTGTTTTTCTGTTGGGCTGTCTTTTAAAAATTGATTTCTAGGAGTTCTTTTTATATTCTGCCTGTGACGCAAAAAAAAAAAAAAAAAAGATTAGAAAAGGGCTTCCCTGGTGGCGTAGTGGTTGGGAGTCCGCCTGCCGATGCAGGAGACAGGGGTTCGTGTCCCGGTCCGGGAAGATCCCACATGCCGTGCCATGGCCGCGGAGCCTGCGCATCTGGAACCTGTGCTCCGCAACAGGAGAGGCCGCAACAGTGAGAGGCCTGCGTACCGCAAAAAAAAAAAAAAAGATTATATTCTGCCTGTGTGCCCATTGACAGTTACATGTGTTGCAGATATCTTCTCCGGCTCTGGGACTTGCCTTTTCATTCTTTCAACATTTTTCATGTTGACATAGTTTATCAGTTTTTTCCTTTAAGGTTGATGCTTTTTAATTTTTGTTTAAGAAATCATTCCCTATCCCAAGGTCGCGAAGATATTCTCATCTGCTGTATCCTATAAGCTTTATCGCTGTGCCTTTCACATTGACATCTTACAGTCCACCTAGAATTGATTTTTGTGTATATGCGAGGCAACAGCCCAGGGTTTATTTTTTTCCCGTATGGGTAAACAGTTGAAAAGACCATCTTTCCCCCATTGCTCTTCAATCCCACATTTGTCCTGAATCAAGTGTGTCCATATGTCTCTTCCTAGTTTCTCTACTCTGTTCTATTGGTTTATTGTCTATCTTTGTGCCAAAGACAGTTCTAATTACTGTTGGGCAAAGATTTTATGAACTCTAAAATTATAAATTTCCAAAATCTCTCCCTTCAGTTTCACCCTCCTCCCAGTATAATGTTCTCGTTAGCTATATCCAGATGAAGGAAAAGAGAGCTGGGGATGCTGGTAAAGCCAATCCTAGCAGAAGAGACAGCTTGCTGTTCACCCATTTTCTTTGTCAAAAAGTCAGATTCCTTTAGGAGTCAGTCAGTTTCAGAAATGAATAAAGTTCACACCCATCAAGGGGCAGCCACCACTCCACTGTAATCCATTGTGACCACGCCAGAGTCTAGTATGCCAAACCTTTGGATTCACCTAGAAAAAAAGCTGAAGTCTGTAGTATATGTAAGATCTCCTGATTGTTAAATGCCGTGTGAGCCAAACAGAACACGTCTTGTAAGCCGTATTCAGCCCACAGGGCACCAGTTTGCTGCTCCTATTAAAACAGGTCTTTACCGTGGAGAATGGACTTGGAGACACGGGGAGAGGGAAGGGTGAGCTGTGACAAAGTTAGAGAGAGGCATGGACATATATACACTACCAAACGTAGAATAGACAGCTATGGGAAGCAGCCGCATAGCACAGGGAGATCAGCTCGGTGCTTTGTGACCACCTAGAGGGGTGGGATAGGGAGGGTGGGAGGGAGGGAGACACAAGAGGGAGGGGATATGGGGATATATGTATACGTATAGCTGATTCACTTTGTTATACAGCAGAAACTAACACAACATTGTAAAGCAATTATACTCTGATGAAGATGTTAAAAAAAAGGCCTTTACCTATTTGTTACTCTTAAATGAGCTATAACCATATTCCTTGGCCTCCTCCCTGCCAACCTTTAAAAATTCTAAAATCTGTGGTATGTTTTATTCTAGATTTTACGTATCAATAGTAGAAACAAACACTAACCACTTCTCACTTATAGAAAGCTATAACTGGGTGTGAGCTTTAGAAGAGTATATTTTCTACTTCAGTTAGCCAGGAAGGAAAGGAAATCTTTGATATAAGTGTATTTCCAACCTTTAGAACCTTCTACCCCTTCAGAGTTCACTGCTAATTCTCTTCTTCTGACTTTTTATTATAAAATTTTTCAAATGTACAGAGAAGTTGAAAGGATATTACAGGGAGCACCCATATGCCCTCCACCTAGATTAGGTATTTAATTTACTTTTTGGCATATTTGTTTTCTCTCTCTCATGACACTTCACCACTAAAATGCTCCCGTGTGGGGCTTCCCTGGTGGCACCGTGGTTGAGAGTCCGCCTGCCGATGCAGGGGACGCAGGTTCGTACCCCAGGCTGGACCCGTGAGCCGTGGCCTCTGGGCCTGCGCGTCCGGAGCCTGTGCTCCGCAGCGGGAGGGGCCACGGCGGTGAGAGACCCGCGTACCACAAAAATAAAATAAAATGAAATGCTCCCGTGTGCATTCTCCTAAGAATAAGGACATCCTCCTTCATAACCACAATACCATTTTCATATCTAAGAAAATTAATAATATTTCCATAATATTTAATATAACACATAATCATTATCCATCATGTGTTATACAACTCGTATTCAAATTTCCTCAGTTGTTCAAAGAATGTCTTTTATACCCATTTTTTTAAAATCCCATCTAGGTTCATATTTTGAATTTGGTAGTTACATCTCTTTTAGTCCCAAACTGTATCTCTACGCACACACCCGTTCTTTCATGATAGTGACTTTTTAAAACAGCATTACTGAGGTATAATTTACTGTTACAGGCTGAAATGTATTCCTTCAAAATTCATTTGTTGAAGTCCTAACCCCCAGTACTTCAGAATGTGACTGTGTTTGGTGACAGAATCTCTAAAGAGGTAATTAGGTTAAAATGAGAGCATTAGGGTGGGCCCTGATCCACTATGACTGGTGTCCTTATAAGAAGAGGAGATTAGGACACAGACACATACAGAGGAAAGATCATGTGAGGACACAGGTTGAGACAGACATCCGCAAGCAAGGAGAGAGGCCTCAGAAGGACCCAGCCTTGACCACACTTTGGTCTCGGACTTCCAGCCTCCAGAACTGTGAGGAAATAGATTTCTGTTGTTTAAGCTACCTGGTCTGGTACTTTGTTATGGCAGCCCTGGCAAACTAATACATTTAGAGTACTTACCCCAAAATTCACCCATTGTAAGGTACAGTTCCGTTACTTTTAGTAAGCTTATGCAGTTGTACAAACGTGACATAATTCCAGTTTTGGAACATTTCCGTCACTCCAGAAAGTTCTCTCATGCTCATTTGCCGTAAATCCCCACTCCCAACGTCAGCCCTAGATAATCACTGATCTTTCTGTCTCTATACTTTTACCTTTTCTAGAAATTTCATGCGCACAGAATTAAACAGTAGATATTGTTTTGTGTCTGGCTTCCTTTACTCAGCATAATGTTTTTGAGGTTCATCCATGTCCATATATCACTGGTCCTTTTGTTTCACTGCTGAGTAATATTCCATTGCGTGGATCTACTATATTTCATTTCTCTCTTCACCAGTTGATGGACATTTGGCTGCTACGTATGTTCTCATACGAGACTTTACATGACCATGTGTTTTCATTTCTCGTGGGTGGCTATGTATGAATGGAATTATTCCATATGGCATTTGTTTACCTTTGTAAGAAACTAGCAAACTGTTTTCCAAAGTGGATGCTCCATTTTACCTTCCCTTCAGTATGAGACTTCTGGTTTCTCCACATCCTCACTAACACTTGGTATGTATGACGTTGAGTTGTTTTTTGTTTTTTTTTAAGGGACAATACTTTATTTATTTATTTATTTATTTATTTATTTTTATTTATTTTTTTTGCGGTACGCGGGCCTCTCACTGTTGTGGCCTCTCCCGTTGGGGAGCACAGGCTCCGGACGCGCAGGCTCAGCGGCCATGGCTCATGGGCCCAGCCGCTCCGCGGCATGTGGGATCTTCCCGGACCGGGGCACGAACCCGTGTCCCCTGCATCGGCAGGCGGACTCTCAACCACTGTGCCACCAGGGAAGCCCTATTTATTTATTTATGTATTTTTAAAACATCTTTATTGGAGTATAATTGCTTTACAATGGTGTGTTAGTTTCTGCTTTATAACAAAGTGAATCAGTTATACATATACATCTATCCCCATATCTCTTCCCTCTTGCATCTCCCTCCCTCCCACCCTCCCTATCCCACCCCTCTAGGTGGTCACAAAGCACCAAGCTGATCTCCCTGTGCTATGCGGCTGCTTCCCACTAGCTATCTATTTTACGTTTGGTAGTGTATATATGTCCATGCCACTCTCTCACTTTGTCACAGCTTACCCTTCCCCCTCCCCGTATCCTCAAGTCTGACACTGAGTTTTTAAAGAGTCCAGCACTGGTCTCGTCTGGATTTGTCTGATTGTTTCCTCATGGTTCATGTAACTTACTCTCCTAGTCCCTGTATTTCCTATAAACTGGAAGTTAAATCAGGAGATGTTAATTTTGTTTCAATAGTACACTTCCACATACTTCAGATTATACCTTGCATCTCAACAAAGAAGGCACACATACAGCAAACTCTGCCTTGTGGATCACCTTTGGAAAATGTTTCATTGTAGCCAAGCTATTATTATGTTGCCCTCACTGCAGCCTAAATTTCTAACTGCTTGTAGAACAGATCCCATGTTTTCCTGTGAACAATTAGAATTTAGCCTAAGAAACTAAGATAAATATTGCCATCAAGTATTTACCTATTAATAAGTTGCCCATCAGTAACAATACCTGTTATTTTCAGTTTCTTTTCCCAGTCTCTTTTTATAACAAAATTCTTCCACTGCTTTGCTGTTTGATAGTTCTTTTTTTTTTAAGTTTTCACAGTTTATGAATCCTCTGATTTAAAATCTGCACAATTACAGCAGATAAAGTCACTACATAATCTTTACTCCTTCTTTCTGTCAGCACCATCAGTGACCTTTACAGTCCCCCTGACTTTGTTCATTCTGTTCTTGTGTTCCTTTCACTGTTTTCTTGAAGTCTTTTTCTTCTCATACAGGCCATGTCTTGCAAGTCTGTGTATGGCTTTATTTTTCTTTGCATCATCCGAGGAATCGGAAATCACACCAAAGCCATTTATCTTGCCACCACCGAAATGGTTCCGAATCCAAACACAAAGATGACACCTAGTGTAGTCTTGTACATTTTGTCCGGTCTTTCCCAAATTTCTTAGATACTGTTGCCGTTCCAGGATGAAGGACATCAGTGACCATTTGTTTCCGTAGTTGGTTGGTCATGAACTTCCTGGTCTAGATAGTTACTGTGTCATTCCTAATGGTGGTTGATCCTCAGGCAGCCAGGGAGGAAAACCTGGATACTTCTTATGTGTTTCTACAACTATTCTCTCTCTTCCCCAAACCTCTGGCAACCACTGATCATTTTACTGTCTCTATAGTGGTGCCTTTTCTAGAATATCATATAGTTGGAATCATACAGTATGTAGCGCTTTCATTCTGGCTTCTTTCAGTTAGCAATAAGTATTTAAGGCTTTTATATGCCTTTTTGTGACCTGATAGCTTATTCTTTTTATTGCTGAATAATAGTCCGTTGTATGGATGTGCCATAGTTTGTTTATCCATTTGCCTATTGAAACATCTCGGTTGCTTCCAGTTTGGGGCAATTATGAATACAGCTGCTAGAAACATTCTCATGCAGGTTTTCTTATGGACGTGAGTTTTCAAATCATTTGGGTAAATACCTTCAACTGCAGTTTTAGCTCCTGTGATAAGGCCAAATTTGGCTTTATAAGAACTACCAAACTGTCTTCCAAAGTGACTGTCATTTCTGCAGTCCCGCCAGCAACGATCGAGAGTTCTGTTACTTCTTATCCTCACCAGCATCTGCTATTACCAGTTTCTTTTTTTTTTAATTTTAGCCATTCTAACAGGTGTGTAGTGGTATCACGTATTTTTCTTTTTTCTTTTCTTTTTTTTTTTTGGTGCGGTACGCGGGCCTCTCACTGTTACGGCCTCTCCCGTTGCGGAGCACAGGCTCCGGACACGCAGGCTCAGCGGCCATGGCTCACGGGCCCAGCCGCTCCACGGCACGTAGGATCCTCCCGGACCGGGGCACGAACCCGCGTCCCCTGCCTCGGCAGGCGGACTCTCAACCACTGCGCCACCAGGGAAGCCCTCACGTATTTTTCTATTACCCTAAATTATATAAGCCAGCCCACACTGGGGTCTCAGTCAATCTTTAGTTACAAGAATCATCTCTCCCCTCTCTGTGGTCAGTTGGTTTGTGTTCAGGAGATAATGACTGATCTTGACATAAGCCTAAGCAAAATATAATTAAAAGATAAATTTGAGACCTTTTTTTTCCCTTCCATTAGCAAAAATTCTTCAATCAATTTATCATTTAGCCATGGTTCCAGGCACTCTTCACAGGAAAGATAAAAATGGGAAACCGTGAAAGGTTTTTGAGAATACCCTCACAAATGGCATGGTCAACTAACTGTACATAGCAATCTGAGGACGAAACACTCAAGTTACAGGTGACCCCTTTATTTATTTATTTTTTTTCAGGTGACCCCTTTATTAACTACAGAGTGGCTTTCTAGGTACAAATGCTGCATAGTTAGTTAGGTTAGGAATCGGTGTTATTGTCAAATTAGCGTCATCCCCCTTGAGTCACTCTCGACACTATATTTGTAAATGGTAATATCGAAAGAAAGCATTAATTCCAAAACAGTTGTCAAGAAAGTTTAAAATTTATACAGGGTCGGGGGCAGTGAGATCAGAATCCAAATGTTTTGCAAAGCAGGGAGACTCGTGGTAGCTGCAGCTTGATGCAGAGAACAAAGGCAAGAAGTAGCCCGTACAGTTAGCCACGTTGTGTGCAAAACTCTGGTCACAACCTCTTTAACTCCGTGTATCATCCTAGAGATCACTATAAATCAGTGGGGAAAATTGCACCCCATGGCTGTGGCACATTGCTCGAATCAATGCACTGCTGTCCCTGCCTTTCGAGTTCCTGTGGGCATGGCCTCCCCCCAGCCGGCGCTCAGGGTGCTGATTGCCAAGACTGAGTTTAATTTGCGTAAACATGAAATCTGTTCACCGGTTTCGAGGGAGACCGCATAAACTGAAACATTTAACCTGACCTCAGCTGGAGCTCCTCTCACCCTTTTGTCGGGGGAACTGTGTTGGTTTTGCCCACAGTTGATGGGTTGGTTTGAAAAATACTTGAATCTGCCCTTGAATGCTATTTGATATAGTCCCTTTTTATCAGTATGGGCTTGATGGCTAAGGAAGCAGCCAATTAATTTACACAAATACCTCCTTTAGTTCTATGGAGAATACGAAGCAAGCGGGCGGGCTAGAGAAGAGAGACAATTATCTGAAAGGGTGCGACTGTTTTGTAGAGGTAAATGGATTGCAATTCTGCCAGGCATCGTGCTTTATTACTCTATCTGACAGTGACTGGCTAGAAAGATACTGTTTCATTTGGAAGATAGATTGTCCTTGTAATACGTTACAGGGCTGAATCCTGCTAAAAATCCATCCGCCTGCTGGCTTTGCTCCCCATCACCATTGCTAAAGCACCCTGCCCTCGTGGCATTGTCCCAGGAGAAGGTGTTTCCATGGTAATCTCAATGGAGGCAGTCAGCTGACGTCTGGCACCGCCTGAGCTGGTGCGCGCCAGCCTTCTCCTCTCTCACTCCTCCCTCGAGCCTTTAAACTATATTTATTAGTCCTCTTTAATGGAAAGTATATAACCCCTTAATGTCAGACACTGAGTGCACTCGGGTTAATTTATTTATTTGGGTAGCAAGCTTACTACCTTCCTAATTAATTCTCGGCAGTTCCTGCAAGCTGTATTATTTTGAATATCTTGTGCAAACGTTTATATTTTTGCCTGTTACAACAAAGAGCATTGCTTAGCAATATTGGGTATTTGGAAACCTCCGTTCTTAGAAAAAAAGCAATGTCTATATTAAAGAAGAATTTTAAAAGATAAACATGTTAGGGTTTCAGTTTAATTTTTCAAGAATCTTTTCTTGCTCTGATGCTGTGGCAACGAAATGGTCCACTGTCCTTGTAATTTCTTTTAGCACTCCATTATTTTATGATTGGATTTGAGTGAGCCACGTGGTTTTAAAATACTTCTAAGAAATGTGACATCTAGCCGTGTTATCTCATTTTTCTTTAAAATAAGAGAAGAAAGTCGGAATTTCAGAGCTAACCTGAAATTGATTGTTTTCCTGACATGTGTTTGGAAGTAAATGCCTTTTGTTGTACCGGTTAGAGACCACCACTTAATGCTAAACCATACTAAATGAGCAAACTGACTTACAGTGTCAAAAGTCAGTGCTTTGGGACAGGAGGTAGAGTCCATTTTGATTAGTACTGTGTGTGGAAATTCAATTACAAATGTAAAAGATGTATCAAAGCGGGGTCTGAAAGCGACAGTCATTAGAACCAATGCATGACTCCTTTGAAAAGCTATCTCTTTAAAGAAACACAAAGCCTTTTTAAAAATAAAGCATAAGAAAATTAGTATGACACCCCCTCATTTATCCAGAGGTCAGATTGCTAGAAACAAGATCCTTTTAAAACAAAGCCCTGAATGGAGGCGTGCCCATAAAAGATCTGTGCGTTTGCAGAAACAGACGTCACTAACCTTGCAGTAATAGGTTTCCTTTTACACAGCTGTCTTATGAGAGCTCTCTTTTCCGCAGTCAGCCTTTTTGAACACCTACTATGTGCTGTGCATTTGCCAGGCACTAGCAGTGGAATAGTCTGTCACTCAGTCTGCCCACAGGCCCACGGGAGAGGCAGAGAAGCAAACCAGCCCGCCCGACACAGGCCTGTGGCAGCTGTATAGGTACAGATGACTGTACCTTCCTCTCCAGGGGAAACTGTCGCTCAGCAAGGTAAGGTAATGGCCCAAGGTCACAAAGCTCACAGGCAGTGGCACCTGGCTTCCGTTAGACCCTGGAGCCCTCAGAATCGCAACCCTGATGGTAACCTCCTATCACCGCCTCCCATTTTATGATGAATAATGCATACAACTCAGATCCTATTTTAAGAAGAGGAAAGAAATAGAACTAACATTAATCACATGCCCAGTGTCAGGCATTTATTAGGAGATTTTTTTCTCTTATAAATTAATTAATTTATTTATTTTTGGCTGTGTTGGGTCTTTGTTGCTGCGCACAGGCAGCTACTCTTCGTTGCGGTGCGTGGGCTTCTCATGGCGGTGGCTTCTCTTGTTGCGGAGCACGGGCTCTAGGCGCACAGGCTTCAGTAGTTGTGGCACTCAGGCTCAGTAGTTGTGGCTTGTGAGCTTAGTTGCTCCGTGGCATGTGGGATCTTCCCGGACCAGGGCTCGAACCTGTGTCCCCTGCATTGGCAAGCGGATTCTTAACCACTGCGCCACCTATTAGGAGATTTGAATATACTGTGTCTCCATCTTTATAGGAATTCTGTGCAGGAAGCTAAGTATCATTTATCAGTGAATCACTTGAGTTTCCAAGTACGGTACTGATGAAAATGGAGTTTACCTCCCGCCCCAAAGCCCTGACTTTCGACATTATAACTGGATTTGCTTAGTACCGTTTACCATAAGCAGTCGTCTCTAACCGTTACAATTCCCAGAGGTATTGGTCACTAGTGTAGGATTTCAGTACAGATTTTCAGACACCAGAGCCCCAAAGCCCTAATGAGCCATAATGCCAAGCACCTTCTGGCTTAGTTGAGTGTGTTGCTCTCTTTTTTTCTCTCCCCCCCATTCTCCTTGTTTATTTAGGTCTTTCTTACAATATTAATTGCTTCCTAAAATATTTCTTCGTAACCTTTTGAGGATAAGTGACTTGTAGGCCTTGGGGATCCCACAGGAAATGACATAATCAAGACAAGAGCTCGTGTACCAGCCCTGTTCTACCTGTCAAGGACTCTCAAGGTGTGGTGCATTAGGGTCCAAAAAGAAAAAGGAAAAGGAAGCCTTTTGCTTCATTTCCTTTGGAGAAAAAAAAAACAGCACTTGGAATCGAGCTGCCACATTGTACTTCCATTTGCACAGCTGTTTCTCTCTTAATTGCAACCCTGTCTTTTCCAAGAATAAACACGTAGGAAAAGGTACCATAGTCTCAGGCCAGAAAAAAATTTGGTGCTTTCACTGCTAACCTGATACTTAGGAGATTTGAATTTGATTTCATTTAGTTTCCACTTTTCAAGCCCGAATCAAAAATGTTTGTAGCTTCTAACTCGGGGGTTCTCGACCTTGGCCGCACGTTGGAATAGCTTGGGGAGTTTTTTTAAAATTCTGATACCCAGGCCACATCCCAGATCAATGAAATTGAGTCTCTGTGGGTAGGCACCGGCATGTTTTAAAGCTCCCTAGTGTGCAACCAGGGAGGCGATCCACTGATCTAACTATTCTGTTAACCAAATTTATTCACTTTTGTCGTTCTAGCCATTTCTTGGAATCATCTGTTGAAAGTTGGACTTGCCCCCAGATTCAGTTCTGCCATTAGATTTTTCTCACCTCTGTGTGTGTGTGTGTGTGTGTGTTTGCGTGTGTGTGCAAGCACACGGGCACATGCACACGTACGTGGGAAAGTGACAGGGAAAGAGTGTGTGTTTTCTGGAAAGCCTTGGGATCCTGTGATCTGTATCAAAAATTAAATCTTCTTGAAGGTACTGACTGTGGTTTCATGTTTGCAGATGGTCTCATCGGCAGATCTTCCTTCAACAAGAGTAGTAGAGATAATCACTTTATGTTTGCTGACTTTCATCCCTTGTGATGGACGTCACCATACACTGTCTCACTTGATCCTCCCCACAACACTGGGAGGCAGTCCTGCACGGGTCCTGAGCTCTTAGGTATTAAATAAATGAGCTTAGTTCTTTGTTACTGGTTGAGGTTCAGAGCAAACGTTCTCTACACTGAATTATTATAGCAAAGTTCTAATGTACTACAGGGAGAATCTGATTTTCTGACATAACAGACCAAAAAAAGATTTTATTTTATTGGAATTATATCTAAATAAAGACGTCTTTACAATGTGTCGGGGATGGAGATACATCAGGCAGGGTAGGTAGAGTGGACAAGTTCAGGATCCCTTCTCCTGACATTGCTAGATTACTTCTTTGGCTTCTGTGCACGGAACAGTCGCTTTGCTCCATAGGAAGCCGCCTCCCGTGTCTGCCCTTACTCCCCTTCTCCTCCATCCCTTACCATTTCACGAAGCCTGTTGAATTGTAAAAATATCTCATGTTGCATTTAAAGACTATTATGCTGTAAATGGTAAAGGACAAAAGAAGAGTCACATCCTGGTGGGCAATGTCTGGCAAACACAGGCCTTAGGATATGTGGAAGCATGTGGGTAGTTGTTGCGTTTATGCCCCATTTTAACAATAGCACCCACCCCAGTGGAGTGTTGAGGTGAGGCCTGAAATGAGCTGCATGTAAACAAGTCTGAAGTAATGCATGTGAAGTCCTTATCATAGTCCTTGTCACATAGTAAAACGCTCAGTAATTATCAGCTCTTAAACCCCTTGCAGACTGGCAGTCCCAGTGCCTGAGGACAGCAGAGGGGTGGGATAAAGTCAGCCCTCAGCATCCTCACTGTTTATTCTGTCCTCTTGCTTGTCCTTCTGCCTGGAGTGTTCTCCTCCCAGATAACTGCCTGGCTCCCTCACTTCATTCAGCTCTCTGCCCAGGATAACCTCCAACGGGTTGTCTAGAAGCATCCATCCTATCCCTCTCTACACCTTTGTACTGCTACTATATTCCTCCTTATAGACCCTGTCACCACTGTCACCTTATACAGTTGTTTACGCTCTGGCTCCCCCTACTCCCTATTAAAATACAGACTCCATGAGAGAAGAGCTGTGGCCATATAGTAGGTGCTTAATAAATGGGTATTGACGAATGCACTGGAGGGGTCAGGACTGGTGACAGGGAAGGCAGTTCAGAGGCTGCTGCTATAATCCTGTTAAGAAATTACAAGGGCCTGGGCTTCCCTGGTGGCACAGTGGTTGAGAATCTGCCTGCCAGTGCAGGGGACACGGGTTCGAGCCCCGGTCCAGGAATATCCCACATGCCACGGAGCAACTCAGCCTGTGCGCCACAACTACTGAGCCTGTGCGCTGGAGCCTGCGAGCCACAACTACTGAGCCCTCAAGTCGCAACTACTGAAGCCTGCACGATTGGAGCCCGTGCTCCGCAGCAGGAGAGAAGCCACCGCAATGAGAGGCCCGCGCACCGCAACGAAGAGTTAGCCCCCACTCACCGCAGCTAGAGAAAGCGCACACACAGCAGTGAAGACCCAACACAGCCAAAAACAATAAATAAAAATAAAATAAATAAACTTTAAAATATATATTTAAAAAAAAGGAAATTACAAGGGCCTAAACTCAAGCAAGGACATTTAAAGGGGTCAAGGGATCTGGATTCAAGAGCTATTTAAGTGGTAGAAGGCCTTGGGCATCGAGAGGAAAGGGTCTAGACTCATAGGTTTCTTTCTTGAACAACTTGGGTAGGCGGTGATGGTTACTCACCAAGATGGGAAATGTAGTGGGGCCGGGGGGGGGAAGCAGAGATGTGGTAGGAGAGGGTGGAAATAAATTCAGTCCTAAATGGATTTCATTTGAGGAGTCTGAGGAAAAATGGAGAGGCCCGCTAGACAATTAACTGTCTAGAGAATAATCCAGAATAGAGACAGATTTGGAAGCCATGAGTGGGTGGTAGCTTAAACCGTGAGTGTGGATAAGAGCATCCAGAGAGGGTGAGGAGAGAAAGGGGAAATTACCAGGAGAATAGAGCTTTTAAGGCTACGATGAAGGGTAGGGCTTTGATAAAGAGGAACACATGGGAACCATCAGAGTTTCCTGAGCAAAGAGTGCCCTTCGACCTCATCTGTACCTTTCAGTTTTTGTCCTCCACACATGCAATAAATTGTGATCATCTGCCTACTGCGGCACTGCGGCACTGCGCTAGGTGCTAGAAAGAAAGAGGAAGGAGACTGCCTCTGCTTATCGTTCAGTGGGTGAGGCGAACAGATACAGACATCACCGCAGGACAACTCCTTACGCGCTAAAACAGAGCAGCATGAATTGCTGAGAGTGTGGAGGAAGGGTGGACATGGTTTCTCAGACAAGGAAGAGTTTCAGGGATTCATAAGTATACACAAACACTTGTGCACTTTTCTGTACAGAGTACCTGTGGCTTTTTTGAGATTCTTAAAGGGATTTGTGAATGACGGCTTTTGGCAACGCAGAGCGACAGATTTTAAGAGGCCTGCAGAGGTTTGTTGCTTAGGAAGCTAATCCTGACAACGTAACCAAGTTTGGACGAACTGGGAAGTGGCTGGTGAAATAACTACCATTCAGTAAATAGGCTTTGGGGCTTGGGACACGGTGCCACCGGTGGTGCTGAATTGAAATAGGGCCCCAAGAAACACAGTGGTTAAGGCAGGGCAATGAGTTTCATCTTGGTTAAGTCAAATATGTGGTCCCCATGGGCCCTCCATGGGACCCCTGTCTGAGTTTTCCCCAGACAGGCCAAATACCCATCTGGCACTGCAAGAAGTGTCTAAGCTGACGTTCACATTTGAGAATTGCCAGTATCTTAAGGAGAGGGAAACTTGCAGCCCCCTCTCCCACTAGGCCCACGTTGTCCACTCCTGCGATATATGCTGCTTGGCTGCCCAGCTGCACCATGAGCTCACTAAAGAGAAAGCCACACTTTCTAATGCATTCGCGTGCATGATCTAGAACAGAGAGCTGGGACTTCCAGTTCTGGACAGGATAGAATAGATGTGTGTCTCCCTATCCTCCTCGCCACATACAGCTAAAAGCCCTGGACATCATCTTATAAAACAAACGTTAAGGAGACTCTGAAAGGTGGAGAGAAAGTGAACTAGCTCTGGACTTTAAGACTTGAAAAGCAACATGGCAGTGAGCTCCTTGAGATTTCTTTTTGTCTCTGTACATCCCAGACTGCGTTGCTGGAGAAGCCCCCTATCCAGATGGACACAGACAAGAAAAGCTTGCTCTCTCTTGCCAAAGGACCAGGAAGTGGGCAGCCTATCTGACCACAAGCATTCTCTGGAAAAACACCTAGGAGGTTTGCAGGCCCCCCTAACTTCCATCAGCAAAGGCCTCATGGAAAGCCTGGACCTCTACCCTTGCCCGAAGTGAAGAGGTACCCTTCCCCGTCCCCACTGGGGTGGCATCAAAGAGGCCCAAAGGGGAGCCTGGACTTGCACCCCCCCACCCAGGGAAGGGGTGGTGTCCCTTCCCCTCTCCATAGAGTCAGGGGAGGCCAGGGGAGGGGCTAGCTTCCCACCGGCTCCTGGTGGCTCTAAGGTGCCTCTCATACTCCCCAGCAGGGTGGTATTGGGGAGCCCACGTGGGGCCTGGACTCCCACCCTGCAGTAAAGCATCGGTGCCTCCTTCCCCTACTGGTCCCTTTTTAGCAGAAGCCTGACAGAGTAAAAGATTTACATTAAATCCAGGGTCTCATAACATAATACCCAGAATGGCCAGGATGTGATCAAAAGTCACTCTTCATCCCTAAAATAGAGCAAAACTAGTCTACATGGATTCAACTTGCTGACAAACATAAGATAAGGAAAGGAAACCTAAAATTTTGAGGGAATAATCTCTGCATTGAGAGGATCATTAATTTGTAAGGTTAAAAAAAAATTCAATGAAAAGACCAATAAGGAAAGTAACTTAAGTTGGTATTTTAAGAGAGAAAAGAAAATAAATTCAAAATCATATAAAACTCGATTAGTAAAACAATTAGCTCTGTAAAATGATAATTTGACTGTCTAAGATGAAGTTATGTAATGGTTTTACCTAAATCAATGGTTGTGTGTGATTAGAATCACTTGGGGAGGTTCTAAAAACTATAGTTGCCCAGCCCCATCCAAGACCAACTAAATCAGAGTAGCCCCACTGATTCTAACATGCAGCCGGGGTTGAGAACGTTGGCCTAAATGAACCATAGGGGATAAATAGAATATAAGTGGAGAAATTTTACAACTTTTGCGTAGTCAGAATAGACGTGATGGAGTTTGTGTACTAAATTTTGCGTGCTCTTTCTAAAGAAGGGCCCTCTTGGGCCATTTATCTTGCTTCATGCACCCTTGTGATGAATCCGATGATCTGGTCCCCAGCCCACGACGATAAATCTGAAGCAGTAATTAAAAGGGAGTCAGTCCCTCGCAGGCAGGCATATTGATGGTTGCAATATATGAAAACTGAAAGTACAGGAGGGCTCTGAGGAGATTTAGTTTAGTTCTACTAGATGGCTTGGTATTAAAAACTTGTTGGAGTGATTTCTTGAGCTGTCTCCTCAGAGCAGTCTTTTTGGAATTAAAGTTCAGTTTTTCAAGAAACTACCGAATACCGAGCTGCGAGACAAACCCTGGAACTCAAACTGCCAATAATCTAGGAGAGAGACCTCCAGTAGGCCTGTCTGAGATTTTTAGCGAAAAGAAAACAATTAGCCATGTGGCTGATACCCATGAACTGGCAGGTTCTAACCCCCTTTCTAGTAAGGAATTTGACACACTTAATCTAAATATGAAAAAGTCAAACTTGCGCGCCACAAATGAGGTACTTGCACCAAAAGGGAAAAATGTCTCAAACGTTTAAATTAATAAAGGAGGCTATGGCAGGCCCAGATTCCTAGGTAACTCTCTCTAAAGGAATTTGTATCGTAAAGTACAAAGTTCATTTGTGATGCGAACGTTACCTAGGTTGTAAATTTTCCTCTTGATGCTGCCCTTAATCCCTGTCAGGATGAGGAATATTTGGAAGAAACTGGAGTTGAATATGGAGATGTCATTTATTCGGTGCAGTTAGATGGGTTGATACTGGAAGTCTATTGAAGAGTTTTGCTGAGTTGCTTTCATGAAGCTGTTAAAATCAAGGGTTGAAAGGCTTTATCGATAAATAGTAGCAACTTAGCCCTTTTGTCAGTCGATTACAGTGATTTGCATTGACCTGAATAATATTGATCAATAGTTCTAGGCTTATAACTAACTGCTTGTGCCTAAAGTCGATTAAACTGGCTTTAAGACAATTTTTTTGTTACTGCTCATGGCATGTATTTTGTAGAAAAGGGTCTGTTTCACCATTAGAATGTCATGTGCTTTAACACACACAGGCATGATTTTTGGAACATGTGGTCCGGGGAGTATGGTCATAGGAACGCCAGTAGCCCCGAAGATGCATCTGTTTTAAAGCACATTTACTAATTACTGTTCGCCATGACAACTCTGAATCCTTAAGAAAGTAAAAGAATACTTTTATAATGTTTAATGAAGCTGGAAAATATTTCTGAAAAAGAGTGTGTTCTTACATGTTCTTCCAACATGGTAACATTTTTTTTAAATGTTTTCTTGAAAGTGATTTTTGTTTGGAAAGGCATAAACTCTTAGTTATCCTGAACTATGCATTCTTTCCATGACACATTTACAAAATTAGGATTTCTCTATTTTCTGGTCACTATTGCTGCATAATAGTTTACCCCAAACTTACAGCCATCTCCTTTTTATTATGGTCATAGGTTCTTTTTTTTTTGTTTTTTTTTTTTTTGCGGTACGCGGGCCTCTCACTGTTGCGGCCTCTCCCGTTGCAGAGCACAGGCTCCGGACGCGCAGGCTCGGCGGCCATGGCTCACGGGCCCAGCCGCTCCGCGGCATGTGGGATCTTCCCGGACCGGGGCACGAACCCGCGTCCCCTGCATCGGCAGGCGGACTCTCAACCACTGCGCCACCAGGGAAGCCCAGTCATAGGTTCTTTTAGGTCAGGAATTCAGAAAGGGCAAAGCAGATGGCTTGTCTCTGCTCTGCAATATCTGGGGCCTCAGCTGAGGAGACTGGAAGGTTGGGGGGTGACTCAAGGGCTGAGAGCTGGAATCATTTGAAGGCTCATTCACTCAGAAGACTGACACCTACCTGGGCTGGGAGGACTTGAAAACCGGGGCTACTGACTGGAGAGCCTTATGAGCCCTTTCGGAGATTCTTGGTTTCCTTATGGCATAGTGGCCACAGGGTAATCAGGCTTCTTACGGGGGGCTTAGGGCTCAGAGCATGAGCGTCCCAGTGAACGAGGCAGAAGCTGCACCCCCTTTTTATGACCTAACCTCGGAAGTCACACAGCATCACCTCTTTGCATTTTATTGGTTAGAAGCAAGTACTATGATCAGCCCAGATTCAAGGGGAGGGAACAGAGACTCCCATCTCTCAATGGGAGGAATGTCAAAGGATTTATGAACAAGTTTTAAACCCTCCACAGTCTACCCCTTGGTCAAAAATTATTTTCATTACTCTGACATTCAAAATATACTCACCCCCACCCAAGATGCCCCAAAGTCTCATCCCCTGATGTCATCAGGTTCAGGGTTGTGGTCCAGGATCTCATCATGTAAGTCAGTTTAGATGCAGTTCCTCAACTAGAGTTCCTTCAATCTGAAGACCTGTGAAACTCAGGTCCTTAAAAGGACAAGTTATCTGCCCCACATACCCAACATACAATGGTGACACAGGGATGGGATACCCCACTAGACACTCCCCATTCCAAGAGATGGGAAATGGGAGGCACATAGTAGCCAAGGGCCATCTGTGTTTGAAACTAAGGAGCCTTCTTGGTCTGCTTCCTGCCCATCAAAGGTTGGGGGTCCAAAAGCCTCTGCACATTTTGTAATGTCTCTGTCCCTTTCAGTCCAACCTGATACAATTCCTTTGAAATCTTGGTGGACTTAACTATACATCAACTTATAATCCACTAAAACCACACCCACAAACCTCTGCAAGATAAGCTGTCCTGTACCTGGGGCTCCTTATGAGCTACTATGGGACAAGGTCCCTACGACTCTTAAGACCCCATTGTTTAATAGAGAAAGGCACGCCCTGAAGATCTTTAATCTGCCTGGAAGTTTCTATGCAACACTGCCTTAGATCTTTCTGAGGTTTTGACAGAGGATTTTACAGTCCCGCTCTGGACTTGATCATTGCCCTGAAACCGTTTCCCAATTTGAGAATCATTTGCCATCTGGAGAAGCTGGGAATAAGAAACAGTTTTATTTTCAAACCCAGCAAGTGCAGGCTGCTTTATATTTCCTCTAAATTTTGCATGAAAGCTGAACCGTTCTGTATTAAGATCATCTCTCTCCTCTCACATGTTTTCATAGACAGCAAGAAGCAGCCAGATGGCACTTCCAGTGTCCTGTCTAGAAATCCTTATCTAGATCATTGAATTTGTTAGGTACATTTTCTGTTTTCTACCTTCCCATAGTCAACAGTGTTGTCAAATTTCCTGCCACTTTGTGTCAAGGGTCCCCTTTCCTCAAGCTTGAAATAATATTTTCCTTGCTTCCCTTCAGGCCCTTGTGACTACCTCCTTAAAGCCCATCGTGATTCCACCAGCAGGCTCCTCAAGGCTCTTCCAGCTGCCACCCACTCCCCAAAGCCAGTGTCAACTGTTTTAGTATTGTGTTACAGTAGCACCTCGCTGCTTCCAAATTTTGATTCCAGTCAACTATCGCTGTGTACCCAACCACCCCAGACTTAGTGGAGTAAAATAAATGACCACTTTATTATTTTTTTTAATTTTTATTTTCTTTTGGAGTAGAGTTGATTCAATGATGTGTTAGTTACAGGTGTACAGCAAAGTGATTCAGTTATACCCATACAAGTATCCTTTCTTTTTCAGATTCTTTTCCCATTTAGGTTATTGCAGAATATTGAGCCCAGTTCCCTGTGCTATACAGTAGGTCCTTGTTGGTTATCTATTTTAAATATAGTAGTGTACCACCATTTTATTATGATCATGGATTCCGTGGGTCAGGCATTTGGAAAGGGCACAATGGGGCCAGTTCACCTTTGTTCCACAATACCTAGGGCTTTGGTTGGGAAGACACGAAAGCTGGCAGTTACTCAACAACTGAGGCTTGGGATCATTGGGACCCTCATATGCTCACTCTTCTGGCGCTGGGGCTGGGAGGGCTCATACCAGGACTGCTGACCAGAGGGTCAACCCTTGACCTCTCCAAGAGGCTTGAGATCCTCACAGCACAGTGACCTCAGGATAGAGCCACCCCCTACATAGTGGCTCAGGGCACAAGCATTGCTTCCAAATGATGAGGGATAAACTCTTATTTATCCCAAACTCTGCATTATTTCTATGACAGATCTGCTTCGCTAAGATCTCTGATTTATAGCTAGTTGGGCCAAGGAGAGAGAGGAAGAGAAGGAGGAAGAAAGAGGGAAAGGGAGAGGAGAAGGGAGATCGGGAGAGACAGATGAACAGAGAACAGAGAGACAAAGCAAGAAATAAAATCACCAGGCATCCTACAGAAAGTCGGAGCAACTGTCTTCCAAGCTTCTGAATGGAAAACAGAATGAACAGTATGTTCTCCATCGTCGAGCAGCCAAATCAATTTGTTAATTGAGATCAAAAGAGCATAAATATTATAACTCTGCCATCAAACCAAAGAACTGAAGTAGGGAATAGAAAATCCCAAAGGCCAAGTGTATATACCACAATACAAGCAGATACCTGAAGAAATGAAATGATTTGCGTACAATTTTATGAAAGATCTTTGTGTTTTAAGCACATCCCTGATTGGGGTGGGGGGCAGCCCCAAGTTAGTGAAGTCCCTTGGAGGTGTTTGCAGAGAGCACTAACCACAGAAGAGAAGAGATCCCCCCACTCAAGAAGACATGGAGTAGCTGCTTCCTGGGAGTAAGTCTGGAACAAGAAGGCCCCAGAGTGAAAACTAGCCAGGAAGCCCTGTAAAAAGGCATGCATTCTCCTCCCTGGTCAGACCTGGATGGCTTTAAAGGAGTTGATCACCATTATAAAAGATTAACTCTTTTCAAAGTCACAAGAGTTCAAGGGCTCGTGGCCTATTCCATTATTAGAGAATTTTGTCATAACGTATCAGGGCCTCTTCTCGTGATTCCCACATTCTCCAGAAGTCTTCAGTTTTTTGAAATTGTTGTTTGGGATCCTGGAATTTACTGCTAGCATTTTGAGGCCCCACAGTTTTCAGTGACAAAGCTTGTGCACACACGTACAGATGCAGACAGAGAAATAAAGATAGAATATGGAGCAAAAGAGACAGCAAGCACAATTTGAAAAGATACTTGCACCCCAATGTTCACTGCAGCACTATTTACAGTAGCCAAAACACAGAAGCAACCTAAATGTCCATCGACAGATGAATGGATAAAGAAGATGTGGTACATATATACAATGGAGTATTACTCAGCCATAAAAAAGAACGAAATAATGTCATTTGCAGCAACATGGATTGTCACACTGAGTGAAGTAAGTCAGACAGAGAAAAATATCATATCGCTTATATGTGGAATCTAAAAAAATGGTACAGATGAACTTATCTACAGTACAGAAATAGAGTCACAGATGTAGAACACAAACGTATGGTTACCAGGGGGAAAGAGGGGAGGAAATTAGGAGATTGGGATTGACATATGCATACTACTATATATAAAATAGATAACTAATAAGGACCTACTGTATAGCACAGGGAACTCTCCTCAATACTCTGTAATGACGTAAAAGAATTTTTACAAGAGTGAATATATGTTTTTAAAAAAGACAGCAAGCAAAATGACTTGTGGTTACAGTGGACTTTGGGGAAGTATTAACCCTGTCCCTGTTCTTGTCCTGCAAAGTGAGGCTGAACCTAATCCAACAACTGTGGGTTTATAGCCTCAACATAATTTTTTTTTAATTATTGAAAACTGGAGATTAGAAACCAAGAATTATCTGTCATTAAGAGAAATCAAATGAAGTTAAATTCTATTGCAATGAATCTTACTATGAGAAGAATATATAGGCCACCAAAAAGTAGTTTAAATTCCAAACCACCTATTTCAAGCAATTTGAATAAACCTATATTCTATTATTATCATATTTTAAATAGTTCCTTTAAGATTACCATTATAGCATTTGTCTGGTTTGTCACCTTCAAAGATTAACTATTTTCTTTGTAAAATTCTCATAATCCTAATGGTACAATTCATGAAAACAGAGAAAAGATAAAGAGAAAATTCAGTATTTTGTGAGTTTGTTCTTACTACCGTGGACCTCTGGCTTTCTAGGTCCAAGTAATGAGCTAATCTTTTTAGCTCTCAAAAGCTAAGTAAGCCAATTTGACTTACAAATATAGAGCTAAGTCTTAAAAGAGGACATTCAGAGGAAACTCTCTGTCATGTTGGTAATGTTCTGTATCTTGATTTGGGTGTCAAAAATCATCCACCTAAACACTTAAAAGTCTGTGAATTTTACTGTACGTAATTTATACCTCAATTTTTAAAATCCTGTTGGACTAATGGGTCAAGGTGTATGGAGTATTTTGGTGTGAGTAGGGTCATATGTTTTAATTTCCAGTTAATTCTTTTCTTACCTGCTATTTATAAAAATAGTAAAAGATAGACAGTATCTATTAACATACTTAGTCTCTGTCATTTAAT
This sequence comes from Phocoena phocoena, assembly GCF_963924675.1. Taxonomy (NCBI): domain Eukaryota; kingdom Metazoa; phylum Chordata; class Mammalia; order Artiodactyla; family Phocoenidae; genus Phocoena; species Phocoena phocoena. Next base: position 41,809,169 of record NC_089237.1, read on the forward strand.
TGTATTAAAAGGTCCAGGCCAAAGTCTCCATGCTCAAGTCATGATACTTGTTTCTAGTCCAGTAATAACTTTTCTACAGGGGAGGAAGTCTGTTCTCTCCTTTATCCACAATGCTTTGCTGCCAAAGATTACCAGTGGTTAGAAAAAAGTTAAAACTAATATTATAGGGTTGATATGATAATAAATACATTTGAGTATTTACCAACTTTCTATGGAGAGAGATACTGTTTTATTTTTACTTTTATTTATTTTTTTGTTGTTGCGGTATGCAGGCCTCTCACTGCTGTGGCTTCTCCCGTTGCGGAGCACAGGCTCCGGACGCGCAGGCTCAGCGGCCATGGCTCACGGGCCCAGCCGCTCCGCGGCACGTGGGATCTTCCCGGACCGGGGCACGAACCCATGTCCCCTGCATCGGCAGGCAGACTCCCAACCACTGTACCACCAGGGAAGCCCCGAGATACTGTTTTATATACCGTGGAATACTGTAAAATAAAAACAGTACAAGGACACAACTTCATACTTGCCTTGAAAAAGTGAAAGCTGTCAAGCAAGGAGATAATTCTAGTGGGACAAACACACAGATGACGCATAAATGTGACCTGTTAATCAGCTGAGCGATATGGATGCATTTCTTATTAGTGAACCATCCTTACACTTGTGAACCATATGCCCTCATGGTCATGGCATATTAGCCTGCTGAATTGAGTTTGTTAATTATTTTGAGTATTTGCATCTGTCCTTGTGAGATTGGTCTCTAGGTGTGTGTGTGTGTGTGAAAGAGATCTTCATCAAGTTTTGCTACCAGGATTCAATGAAATGAGTCGGGATGGTGTCTGTTTATGTTCTAGAGCATTTTCCATAGCGTAGGAATTACCTGGGACTTGATGGCCTATACTACCATCATCTGTGCCCAGGAACATTTAGGAGAGTGTTTTCTGCCAACATACAAAAAAATTCCCCTAGTTATGAATTGATTCTGATTATTTCATCTTTCTTTGAGTCAGTTTTTAGTAGTTTGTATTTTCCTGTAAAAGCATGCATTTCACAAATACTTAACTTATTAATAGGAAATTACAGATGTTATTCTCATAATTTCCAAAGACATCACACCTTTTCTTAAATCTCTTTCTCATTCCTCATGTTAGATATCTGTGTTTTTGCCTTGTTTTTTCCTGATTAGGCCCTGACAAGGATTTGGTTCTTTAGTGGTCTTTTCAAAGAACCAGCTCTTGGGTTTATCATCTATATTGTTTTTCTCATTCATCGATTTCTGATTTTATCTTCACTAATTTTTACCTTGATAGACTTCTTTTGCTCTTTCTCTAGGTTTTTGGTATTTAATTTACTTCCTTTATTTCTTATTTAATAACAAAAGTATTTAAGGCAATGTGTTTTCTTTTGAATATAGCTTTGGCTGCATCCATGAATTTTTATGTAAAATTCTCTTTCTCATTAACTTCTTCATTGTCTGTAGTTGCAACTATAATCCGGGAGTTGCCTAAAGAGATACTTCTTTTAAAAAATTCTCAGTGATAAGGTTGTGTTGTTAACCTTTATATAATTTCTAGTTTTACTGCACTGTGATCAGGGTCAGTGCATATCCTACTTTTTGTAATTGGGGAGAGGAATGTTACTTTTGGCGCAATACATAATACATATGTGTAAGTGTTTCAGGGACCACAATACATGTGTGTAAAAATTCCATGTAACTGATAATCAAATACGTTGACTATTCAGCCACTCTCCACACTCATTTGCTTTTTGCCTGCTTGAACTGCCAACCACTGGGTCGTCCACTAAAATCACAACTTGGTCCATTTCTCTTGTATAAGAATAATTTTTGCTTTGTATGTTTCAGTACCATGTTATTCAGTGCATGGAGAAGGTGGTTTTGATTTTTTGCTATATTTTTGTCAATATAAAACGAAAAAGTTTTGTTTTTTGCCTTGGATTTTGCTTTGTCTGTTACTACTATTCCCATCCCTAGTTTCTTTCTGGTACGTCTTTGTCCATCCTTTCATTTTTGTTCTGTGTCTTTTTGTTTTAGACGCATCTTTTATAAACAGAGTATAGTTAAATTTCTTTTTTGACCTAATCCGTGACCCGTTTTCCTCCAATAAAAGAATTGTATCCCATTCACATTTCTTAGAGAAACGGACAAATTTTGTTTTCTTAAATTTGATTGTGTTATTTAAACGCTTTCCATTTTTAATACTTCTGTGCTATTTCCTTCTTTTTTTTTCTAGTTGCTATGTTGTTCAAGTTTTATTTATTCTCTTTTTACTAACGATTAGAAAGTTATAACGTTCTTTTTACTTGTCCGGTTATGTTCACTATTTGATCCTCCATAGGAGGAGGGTCTAGGAGAATTGAGTTAGATTAGCATCAGAGATTGTACCTGCCCTGCTCAAAGCTTCAAAACCAAAGAAGAGGAAGGTTTAGATTTATCATAGCATAGAGATCTCACAGATTATGAAAAATAAGAAGGCAACTAGTAGGGGGAAGCCCTGATAAGGAGTTTCACTTTTGTTCAGAGAACTTACTTGTGTGTTCTGGCTGCCCGAAGATAACTGAGGTAGGATCCCTTCCCTAACTGATGTATTCGCATACAGTACCTCCCTTGGCATGGTACTTGTGTAAAGATTTTCAGATTTCGCTGGCATCTCTTCTCTTAGAGTGTAAAGACCCTTGAAGGCAGGGGGTTTTGCTTATTTATCTTTTTATACCTCTGAGTTGCTCCTATTTGATCCTTGCCACAATCTTATGAGGTAGATGAGGCACCTAGTAGGATCCTTATTTTGCAGAAAAGGAGACAGATGGCCTCCCCCAAAATCAAGTGATTCGCTCAGGCTCACACGGCTGGATTGAGATGAACACGCAGGTCATCCCTTACTCCACTGCTTTTTCCCATCTAGCATCCTGTCTCCCAGAACACGAGAGACATCCTGGATGCTGTCTGTCCTGCCTTGGTGACAACAGGATCTTAATCTTCCATTATCTGTGCAGCAGAGGAAAGTAGGTGCTGTTTTCCCTCTTTTCTGCTGGGACTCTGGCATGCGCATAGGCCTGAGAGCACACGTGAAGAATTCCTATGCCCGTCCAGGTGAAGCCACTCAGGCAGGGCGGAATAGGGAAGGGCAGGAAGGGAATTCCACACCCCGAGGTGGGAAGGTGGCTGAGAGAACAGTCATAGGCGCCTCTGCTCTAGCCCGACAGCATCCAGGAGGGGACCTTCTATCTGGATGGTTTCAGCATTCACTGCTGAATCGGTCCCTCTCCCCGGACCCCTGCAGCTGATGTTCCTGGGATATGCAGGCGGAGTTAGTGCTGTTAGAATTCTCATTTTATTAGGCTTTAATCAAGCTCTCCTGTGAAGTGCTACATAAATTTCATTTTGAATTTTGTATATAAAATAAATGAGAGAGAAGGATCATAGACGTAACATGTTTTTTTAAACGAAAATGATATTTTTAATTTACTCATATAAAAATCATCTGGGAGTGGGGGAGGGAAGGACTGGGAGTTTGGGGCTAGCAGATGCACACCAGTATATATAGGATGGATAAACAACAAGGTCCTACTGTATAGCACAGGGAACTATATTCAACATCCTGTGATAAACCATGATGGAAAAGAAATGAAAAAGAGTATATATATGTATAACTAACTCACTTTGCTGTACAGCAGAAATTGACACAACACTGTAAATCAACTATACTTCAGTAAAATATTTTTAAAAGGAACTTTAAAAAAAGCCAGTGTACACCAAACCAAACCAAAAAACAAAAACAAAAAAAAATCATCTAAGTGTCAGAAAGATTGATACATTCTCTTATCCATGGCCTCAGAAAACCCATGATCTAACGTAGGTTTGTGAAATGATTTCCAACTCCTTGAATATTTTCCCTTCTCTCCATTGAGCGCTGACCCTCGTATTCTTTAAAATCAACCTAAGAACTCACCTCCTATGAAAATTTATTTATGTGACATTTAGGGATACTTATTTTTACAGCTTACGTTCATTTGTACATGTTATTTGGAAAAGCCTACTCTGATAGAAAGAACATGGGTCTGGGTCAGTCTGCAGGCCTGAGTTCCAGTTTCAGGGTCTGCAAATCAGCTAACTTCTTTGAGCCTCAGTTTTCTTATCTGTAATATATGGGCATGAGACTTAATGATCTTCCAAACGTATGAACTGTTAAAGTGTTCTTCGGTTGTTGGGTATTTGTCTCTTCCACTCATCCAACTGGATCATGAATCCCCCTAGAACAGAGATTATACCTTCTGCATCTTTGGTACTTCCATCCCCACCCCCAGGCTGCCTGGTACTCTGCATTGCCCCCAGTGGGTATCCTGTCAATGCTGATTGCCAGACTGACAGCACCTGTGGCAGCCAGGAGGTGGCACTTTGGTATTTTCTGCAATAGAAGAACAAACCACTGAACAAGAAATCACTCGGGTTTCTGCTTTATTGACCAAGATAGATCTAGGGATCAAAATAACCAAGGAGCTATATATTTTTTTAAATTTGCGTATAAATAAATAAAATTGGCTTTTGGCAGTGGTGATTGTATACAGGTCTGTGCGTCTTAATACATGCACAGATTTCTGTAACCACCACCACAATGAGGATACAGAGTCATTCCATTACCCCCAAAAAACTCCTTTGTATCAGACTCCCCCTGACCCCAGTCCCTGACAACTATATTCTAGAATATCACATAAGTGGAGTCGTGTAGTAGGTAACCTTTTGAGACTGGCTGCTTTCACTCAGCGTAATGCCTTTGAAAATAAACCATAGTGATGCATATCAATAATTTGTATTATTCATTCCCTTTTATTGCTGAATAACATTCCATTGTATAGATGTATCACAGTTTGCTTATTCACCTATTGATGGATATTCTGGTGCTTTCCAGTTCGGGGCAGTTACGAATAGAGCTGCTGTAAACATTCATGTGTAAGTTTTTGTGTGAACATAAATTTTTATTTCTCTGGGATAAATGCCTAGGACCGAGATTTCTGGTTCACGTGGTAATTCTATGTTTAACTTTTTGAGTAACTGCGGAACTGTTTTCCCAGCGATCGTACCATTTTACATTCCCTCCAACAATGTATGAGAGTTGAGTGTTCTACGTTCTCTTTGGTAGTGTCACTTTTGTTGTTCTTCTTTGCTTTTATTTTGGCCATTCTGATAGGCTTGTGGTGATATCTTGTTACAGTCTTAATTTGCATTTCTGTAGTGCCTAGTGATGTTGAGCACCTATTTGCCACCCACAGGTCTTCTTTGGTGAAGTGACTTCACATCTTTTGCCCATTTTAAGTTGACTTGTTTGTGCTCTTGTTGTTGAGTTTTAAGAGTTCTTTATATATTCTGGACACAGGTCCTTTATCAGATATATCTCTGCAAATATTTTCTCCCAGTCTGTGGGCAGTCTTTCCATTCTCCTACCAATGTCTTTCATAGAGAAAAGTTCTAAATTTTATGAAGTTTAGTTTAACAGTTTTTTTTTTTGTCTTTTATGAGTTGTGCTTTTGGTGTCATTTCTAAGAAATCTTTGCCCAATCCAAGGTCACAGAGATTTTCTCCTGTGTTTTCTTCTAAAAGTTTTATGGTTTTACATTTTACATTTATATCTATGACCCATTTTGAATTAATTTTTCATGAGGTGTGAGATTTAGGTCAATGTTTATTTCTTTTGGCATGTGGATGTCCAAATGTTCTGAGTTACCCAAATGTCCAAAGTATCCTTTCTCCATTGAACTGCCTTTGCATCTTTGTGAAAAATCAATCGGTCATTTTTGTGTGAGACTATATCTGGCTCTCCATTCTCTTCCCACTGATCTATGTTTTTATCCCTTTGACAGTCCTTTTGACAATTACATTGTCTTGATTATTGTAGCTTTATAGTAAGAAAATCAGCTACTGTGAGTCCTCCAACTTTGTTCTTTTTCAAAATTGTTTTGGCTACTCTGGTTCCTTTGCCTTTCCATATACATTTTAGAATCAGCTCGTTGATATCTACCAAAAATTCTGCTGGGATTTTGGTTGGGATTGCATTAAATCTATAGATCGATTTGGGGGAAATTGGCAGTATTCAACAATATTGAATTTTCCAAACCATGAACACATTATTCCTCTCTGTGTGTTTAGATTTTCTTTTATTCCTGTCATCAGCATGTTCATTGGATTTCTTTCATCAACATTTCATAGTTTTCAGCTTACAGGTCTTACACACATTTTGTTATATTTATATCTAAGTATTTTGGGTTTTGAAGTTGTGTATGGTTTTGGTTTTAAATTTCTGTTTCCAGTTTTTCATTGCTGGTATACAGAAATATTTTTGTCTGTTGACCTTGTGTTTTGTGACCTTGCCAAACCCACTAATTAGTTCTGAGAGCTATTTTGTAAATTCCTTGGGATTTTCTATATAGATGATCATGTAATCTGAAAATAAAGTCATTTGTTTCTTCCCTTTTAAGCTGTATGCCTTTTAATTTATTTAAACCTGCCTTAAGGCACTGGCTAGGGCTTCCAGTATGAAGTCGCCCAGCAGCAGTAATGGTAGAAATCCTTACATTGCTCCTGATCTTTGGGGAAACCATTCAGTATTTCACCACTTTGTAAGATGTTAGCTGTGGCGTTTTTGTAGATGTCATTAATAGGTTGAATTCTCTTCTAATCCTGTTTGCTGAGAGATTTATATCATGAATGGGTGTTGAATTTTGTCAAATGCTTTTTCTGCGTCAATTGATATGATAGGTTTCTTTTTTTATATATCTTTATTGGAGTATAATTGCTTTACAGTATGTTAGCTTCTGCTGTATAACAAAGTGAATCAGCTATAAGTATACATATAATCCCCATATCCCCTCCTTCTTGCATCTCCCTCCCACCCTCCCTATCCCACCCCTGTAGGTTGTCACAAAGCATCAAGCCGATCTCCCTGTGCTATGGAGCAGCTTCCCACTAGCCATCTATTTTACATGTGGTAGTGCATATGTCATTGCTACTCTCTCACTTTGTCCCAGCTTTCCCTTCCCCGTGTCCTCAAGTCCATTCTCTACGTCTGCGTCTTTATTCCTGCCCTGCCACTAGGTTCATCAGTACCGTTTTTTTTTAGATTCCATATATGTGCGTTAGCACACAATATTTGTTTTTCTCATTCTGACTTAGTTCACTCTGTATGATAGACTCTGGGTCCATCCACCTCACTACAGATAAGTCAATTTTGTTTCTTTTTATGGCTGCGTAATATTCCATTGTGTATATATATGCCACATCTTCTTTACGCATTCATCTGTCAGTGGACATTTAGGTTGCTTCCATGTCCTGACAATTGTAAATAGTGTAGCTTTGTTGTTGGTTTTTTCTGTTGCTATGGTGGATTACATTGATTGATATTTTTAATACAAAACTAGCTATGCATTTCTTAGAGTAACTTCACTTGGTCATGATGCATTTTTGTTTTTATGTATTTTTGGATTTGATTTGCTGATATCTTGGCCATTCTAATTACATCCATGTTCATGAAGGATATTGGATATTGGTTTGTAGTTTTCTTGTACTGCCTTTGTCTATTTTTGGCATCAGGACAGTGCTCATAAAATGAGTTGTGAAGTGTTCCCTTCTCTTCCATTTTCTAGAGGAGATGTGGAGAATTGGTGTTATTTCTTCTTTAAATATTTGGTAGAATTTACCAAGGCAATCATCTGAGCCTTCTGGAGTTTTCTTTTTTGAAAGGTTCTTAACTACAAATTTGATTTCTTTAATAGATATAGCAGTATTCAGGTTATCTATGTCTTCTTGGGTGAATTTTGGTAGTTTATGGCTTTCAAGGAATTGTTTGGTTTTGTCAAAGTTGTTGAACTTATGTGCATAAAGTTGTAAATATTCCTTTATTATCCTTTTAATGTCTATGTGGTCTGTAGTAATAGCCCCTCTTCCATTTCTGATATGGGTAATTAAGTCTTCTCTCTTTTATTCTTTCAGACTAGAGATTCAGCAATTGTATTTATCTTTTGACAGAACCAGCTCTTTGTTTCATCGATTTTACCTTATTGTTTTTCTGCTTTTAATTTTGTTAATTTTTGTTCTTATCTTTATTATTTCCTTTCATCTGCTTATTTCATGAAGCTCGATAAGGATTAATGTCATCAGAGTTACTGAGTAGAACCATTACAAACTGTATTTTTAAATTCATTCTTTTGAGAACCACCCTTACAGTTTCCATGCCTTGTCTCTTTGCAGTTGACTGGTCTGAGCGTCTCCAATGGGAAGGACCAACTGGTAGTGTTCCATACAAAGGACAACAAAGACCTCATCGTCTGTCTCTTCAGCAAACAGCCAACCCACGAGAGTCGAATTGGAGAGCTGGTTGGAGTCCTGGTGAATCATTTCAAGAGGTAAAGTTTGATTTTTGTTTAACTAAGTTGAAAATATATGATATCTTTCATCATAATTCTCACTGAACTTGTTTTGTGCCAACTTTAGTGTACTAAGTTATTTTCCTTCTTAAGGAAAACTTAAATCATCTGTTTCCCAGAAGGCAAAATTAGCATCCAGCCTTAGTTTCAAGATTAGGGATGATCGTCTACTTTTCCAGCCTCCAGCTGAACCAACAATGAGAGATTTCCCCAATGGTGATTTCTTCACTGCCAATCCAAATGTAATTAAATCCAAAAGACAGAAAACTTACTTTATATTCTTATTGTCACAGCTTCTCATTTACCCCACATATAATCAGTTAGAATAGCTACTATGAATATAAACAAATTAGAAGGCAGGTTTAGGATGACATGTAGGTCCACAAAGACTAAAAGGATTCTTTTTTTTTTTTTAATAAAGTGATTTATTTTCTTACAATTCTGGAGGCTAGATTTTGAGATCAAGGTGTCTGCAGGGTTTGTTTCTTCTGAGGCCACTCTTCTTGGCTTGTAGATGGCCATCTTCTCTCTGTGTCTTCACATGGTCTTCCTTCTGTACATGACTATGTCCAAATTTCCTCTTCCTTTAAGGATACCAGTCATGTTGGATTAAGACTCACCTTAATGACCTTATTTTGACTAAAGGGATTCTGAAGAGGCAATTACCTCTGCAAAAACATGGAGTCATGAGGGAACGTGGCATTGTCTGAGAACTTCATAGTAGCCCTAGGCGATACCTGGGGTAGTTGTCTATGTCTGTGTAGTGAACAGTGAAGTGAGAGATATAAAAGGGGAGCAGACCCTGATGGTGATGGGGCCCAGTGAATGGATCATTTCAAGCAGAGAAGTGACTTGTCTGGTTATTTATTAGAGTTGTTTTAGAGATGGGGTTTCTCTTCCCAAAGGAGGTCATGGAGTATTTGGAGTTGGGTGTTTCTCTGACTCCAAACTCAGATGTTCTTCCCGTTGTGGCACACTGTCTCTGCCACCCCACCACCCTGATGCCAGAAGGAGACCACTCCTCCAAACTCAGGGACTGAGAAATGAGCCCAGTGTCCAGTTCCTTTTCTTCCTAAAAGACATTTACTAAGTTGCCAACAGTAATCTAGTTCCTCATGAGTATTTCTTTTCCTTTAAGTTTAGACATGGCTTTTCTGTAAACAAAGGCATATTGAGAATCTGATGTCCGCACGTATAATTCTGCTGTGTTCCTTTTTACTGATAAATGTATGGAGTATAATTTTATTTTTTTTTTTTTTTTTTTTTTTTTTTTTTTTTTGCGGTACGCGGGCATCTCACTGCTGTGGCCTCTCCCGTTGCGGAGCACAGGCTCTGGACGCGCAGGCTCAGCGGCCCTGGCTCACGGGCCCAGCCGCTGCGCAGCATGTGGGATCTTCCCGGACCGGGGCACGAACCCGTGTCCCCTGCATTGGCAGGCGGACTCCCAACCACTGCGCCACCAGGGAAGCCCTGGAGTATAATTTTAAAAGTGAGCTGCGCAGGCCGTTTATTTTATGTTCTTAAACCTTGTATCCTAGATCAAGACAGATCTTTAAATATCTTATATAATTAAATGTTTTTAAATGCTATGAATAAAATAATGTTTCATGGTCATCTGGTGGGAAAAAATAAGATCCGACTAAGGAATTACCAAAAGACAATAATAAACATATAGGCCTTTGAAAAATTCCCTTCCATCTGCCAAATAATTATAAAGTAAGAGAAATACTGAAGCGTTTAGAATGGAAGGGAAGGACATGGAGAAGGCATCTCTACAATAAAGTCTATAACTCAAATAAACAGGCCTATTTTCCTCCTAATATGTAGTTATAGCAAAGTATGGATAATCAAAGGGATTTTAATCTTTACCTTTCATTTGGATGCCTGTAGTAATAGTTTTTGCCTGGGAAACTGAAATATTTTTTCTCAGTCTGAGTCCTTGTTTCTCACATTCTAACCACTGTTAAATGCCTCCACAAGTGGTGGAAATATGTGAATCTGGTTCGAGAATCCATCAACTGCTTTCTTTTCCTAGCATGTGTTCTAAGATACATTTCTATCTCGAATATATGTAAGAATTTTTTTAACATCTTTATTGGAATATAATTGCTTTACAGTGGTGTGTTAGTTTCTGCTGTATCACAAAATGAGTCAGCTATATGCATACATCTATCCCCATATCCCCTCCCTCTTGCGTCTCCCTCCCACCCTCCCTATCCCACCCCTCTAGGTGGTCACAAAGCACCGAGCTGATCTCCCTGTGCTATGCGGCTGCTTCCCACTAGCTATCTGTTTTACATTTGGTAGTGTATATATGTCCATGCCACTCTCTCACTTCGTGCCAGCTTACCCTTCCCCCTCCCCGTGTCCTCAAGTCCATTCCCTACGTCTGCGTCTTCATTCCTGTGTTGCCCCTAGGTTCTTCAGAACGTTTTTTTTTTATATAGATTCCATATGTATATATATGTGTTAGCATACGGCATTTGTTTTTCTCTTTCTGACTTACCTCACTCTGTATGACAGAATCTAGGTCCATCCACCTCACTACAAATAACTCAATTTCGTTTCTTTTATGGCTGAGTAATATTCCATTGTGTATATGTGCCACATCTTCTTTATCCATTCATCTGTCGATGGACACTTAGGTTGCTTCCATGTCCTGGCTATTGTAAATAGAGCTGCAATGAACATTGTGGTACATGACTCTTTGTGAATTATGGTTTTCTCTGGGTATATATATGTCCAGTAGTGGGATTGCTGGGTCATATGGTAGTTCTATTTTAGTTTTTTAAGGAACCTGCGTACTGTTCTCCATAGTGGCTGTATCAATTTACATTCCCACCAACAGTGCAAGAGGGTTCCCTTTCCTCCACACCCTCTCCAGCATTTATTGTTTGTAGACTTTTTGATGATGGCCATTCCGACCAGTGTGAGGTGATACACCATTGTAGTTTTGATTTGCATTTCTCCGATGATTAGTGATGTTGAGCATCCTTTCATGTGTTTGTTGGCAATCTGTATATCTTCTTTGGAGAAATGTCTGTTTAGGTCTTCTGCCCATTTTTGGATTGGGTTGTTTGGGTTTTTTTTTGATATTGAGCTGCATGAGCTGCTTGTATATTTTGGAGATTCATCCTTTGTCAGTTGCTTCATTTGCAAATATTTTCCTCCCATCCTGAGGGTTGTCATTTCATCTTGTTTATGGTTTCCTTTGCTGTGAAAAAGCTTTTAAGTTTCATTAGGTCCCACTTGTTTATGTTTGTTTTTGTTTTTATTTCCCTTTCTCTAGGAGGTGGATCAAAAAGGATCTTGCTGTGATTTATGTCATAGAGTGTTCTGCCTGTGTTTTCCTCTAAGAGTTTTATAAGTGTCTGGCCTGCTACTTTACCACATTCATTGACGAGCTCTAGTAGTTTTCTGGTAGCATCTTTAGGATTCTCTATGTATAGTATCATGTCATCTGCAAACAGTGACAGTTTTACTTCTTCTTTTCCCATTTGGATTCCTTTTATTTCTTTTTCTTCTCTGATTGCTGTGGCTAAAACTTCCAAAACTATGTTGAATAATAGTCGTGAGAGTGGGCAACCTTGTCTTGTTCCTGATTTTAGTGGAAATGGTTTCAGGTTTCCACCATTGAGAACAATGTTGACTGTGGGTGTTTCATATATGGCCTTTATTATGTTGCGGTAACTTCCCTCTATGCCTACTTTCTGGAAGGTTTTTATCATAAATGGGTGCTGAATTTTGTCAAAAGCTTTTTCTGCATCTACTGAGATTATCATATGGTTTTTATCCTTCAATTTGTTAACTTGGTTTATCACATTGATTGATTTGCATGTATTGAAGAATCCTTGCATTCCTGGGATAAACCCCACTTGATCATGGTGTATGATCCTTTTAATGTGCTGTTGGATTCTGTTTGCTAGTATTTTGTTGAGGATTTTTGCATCTATGTTCATCAGTGATATTGGCCTGTAGTTTTCTTTTTTTGTGGCATGTTCGGTTTTGGTATCAGGGTGATGGTGGCCTCGTAGAATGAGCTTGGGAGTGTTCCTCCCTCTGCTATATTTTGGAAGTGTTTGACAAGGATAGGTGTTAGCTCTTCTCTAAATGTTTGATAGAATTCGCCTGTGAAGCCATCTGGTCCTGGGCTTTTGTTTGTTGGAAGATTTTTAATCACAGTCTCAATTTCAGTGCTTGTGATTGGTCTGTTTATATTTTCTATTTCTTCCTGGTTCAGTCTCAGAAGGTTGTGCTTTTCTAAGAATTGGTCAGTTTCTTCCAGGTTGTCCATTTTATTGGCATATAGTTGCTACTGTAGTAATCTCTCATGATCCTTTGTATTTCTGCAGTGTCAGTTGTTACTTCTCCTTTTTCATTTCTAATTCTGTTGATTTGAGTCTTCCCCCTTTTTTTCTTGATGAGTCTGGCTAGTGGCTTATCAATTTTTTTTATCTTCTCAAAGCAGCAGCTTCTAGTTTTATTGATCTTTGCTATTGTTTCCTGCATTTCTTTTTCATTTATTTCTGATCTGATCTTTATGATTTCTTTCCTTCTGCTAAGTATGCATTTTTTTGTTCTTCTTTCTCTAATTGCTTTAGGTGTAAGGTTAGGTTGTTTATTTGAGATGTTTCTTGTTTCTTGAGGTAGGAATGTATTGCTATAAACTTCCCTCTTAGAACTGCTTTTGCTGCACCCCATAGGTTTTGGGTCCTCGTGTTTTCATTGTCCTTTGTTTCTAGGTATTTTTTGATTTCCTCTTTGATTTCTTCAGTGATCTCTTGGTTATTTAGTAGTGTATTGTTTAGCCTGCCTGTGTTTGTATTTTTTACAGTTTTTTTCCTGTAACTGATATCTAGTCTTACAGTGTTGTGGTCAGAAAAGATACTTGATATGATTTCAGTTTTCTTAAATTTACCAGGGCTTGATTTGTGACCCAAGATATGATCTATCCTGGAGAATGTTCTATGAGCACTTGAGAAGAAAGTGTATTCTGTCATTTTCAGATGGAATGTCCTATAAATATCAATTAAGTCCATCTTGTTTAATGTGTCATTTAAAGCTTGTGTTTCTTTCTTTATTTTCATTTTGGTTGATTTGTCCATTAGTGAAAGTGGGTTGTTAAAGTCTCCTACTATTATTGTGTTACTGTCAATTTCCCTCTTATGGCTGTTAACATTTGCCTTACGTATTGAGGTGCTCCTATGTTGGGTGCATAAATATTTACAATTGTTGTATCTTCTTCTTGGATTGATGCCTTGATCATTATGTAGTGTTGTTCTTTGTCTTATTTTAAAGTCTATTTTGTCTGGCATGAGAATTGCTACTCCAGCTTTCTTTTGATTTTCATTTGCATGGAACATCCATTTCCATCCCCTCACTTTCAGTCTGTATGTGTCCCTAGGTCTGAAGTGGGTCTCTTGTAGACAGCATATGTACAGGTCCTGTTTTTTTATCCATTCAACCAGTCTGTGTCTTTTGGTTGGAGCATTTAATCCATTTACATTTAAGGTAATTATCGATATGTATGTTCCTGTTACCATTTTCTTAATTGTTTTGGATTTTTTATTGTAGGTCTTTTCCTTCTTTTGCGTTTCCTATCTAGAGAAGTTCCTTTAGCATTTGTTGTGAAGCTGGTTTTGTGGTGCTGAATTCTCTTAGCTTTTGCTTGTCTGTAAAGTTTTTAATTTCTCCATTGAATCTGAATGAGATCCTTGCTGGGTAGAGTAATCTTGGTTGTAGGTTTTCCTCTTTCATCACTTTAAGCATGTCCTGCCACTCCCTTCTGGCTTGCAGAGTTTCTGCTGAAAGATCAGCTGTTAACCTTATGGGGATTCCCTTGTATGTTATTTGTTGCTTTTCCTTCGCTGCTTTTAATATTTTTTCTTTGTATTTAATTTTTGATAGTTTGATTAATATGTGTCTTGGCATGTTTCTCCTTGCATTTATCCTGTATGAGACTCTCTGTGCTTCCTGGACTTGATTGACTATTTCCTTTCCCATATTAGGGAAGTTTTCAATTATAATCTCTTCAAATATTTTCTCAGTCCCTTTCTTTTTCTCTTCTTCTTCTGGGATCCCTATAATTCGAATGTTGGTGTGTTTAATGTTGTCCCAGAGGTCTCTGCCACGGTCCTCAATTCTTTTCATTCTTTTTTCTTTATTCTGTTCCATGGCAGTGATTTCCACCGTTCTGTCTTGCGGATCACTTATCCGTTCTTCTACCCCAGTTATTCTGCTATTGATTCCTTCTAGAGAATTTTTAATTTCATTTATTGTATAGTTCATCATTGTTTGTTTGCTCTTTAGTTCTTCTAGGTCCCTGTTAAACGTTTCTTGTATTTTCTCCATTCTATTTCCAAGATTTTGGATCATCTTTACTATCATTACTGTGAATTCTTTTTCAGGTAGACTGCCTATTTCCTCTTCATTTGTTTGGTCTGTTTTGGGGTTTTACCTTGCTCCTACATCTGCTGTGTATTCTGTCTTCTCATTTTGCTTAACTTACTGTGTTTGGGGTCTCCTTTTCACAGGCTGCAGGTTTGTAGTTCCTGTTGTTTTTGGTGTCTGCCCCCGGTGGGTAAGGTTGGTTCAGTGGCTTGTGTGGGCTTCCTGGTTGAGGGGACTGGTGCCTGTGTTCTGATGGTTGAGGCTTGATCTTTTCTTTCTGGTGGGCAGGACCATGTCTGGTGGTGTGTTTTGGGGTGTCTGTGACCTTATTATGATTTTAGGCAGCCTCTCTGCTAATGAGTGGTGTTGTGTTCCTGTCTTACTAGTTGTTTGGTATGGGGTGTCCAGCACTGGACCTTGCTGGTCGTTGAGTGGAGCTGGGTCTTAGTGTTGAGACGGAGATCTGTGGGAGAGCTCTCGCCGATTGATATCACATGGGGCCTGGAGGTCTCTGGTGGTCCAGTGTCCTGAATTCGGCTCTCCCACCTCAGAGGCTCAGGTCTGACACCCAGCCGGAGCACCAAGAACCTGTCAGCCACACAGTACTTCTGTGATCATGGACCAGGCAGTTAACTTCTCTGTGCCTCAGATTTCCTTTAGTGCAGCACCTCCTTGCCCCAGAGGCCCAGTCAGGTGTGAGGGAAGGGCTGTTGTTCACAGGCTCTGCAGGGAGGAAGCCCACGAGGCTGGCGCAGGACGCTTTGAATATACGTAAGAATTTTAAATGTCTTTACAATTTATAAATGGAAGGAAGAGAAGACTGTCAAGATACTGGATTTTTTTTTTTAGTTCCTTTTTTTTTTTTTTGGCACTTCTTTGTGTGTTTATTTATTGGCATATAGTTGAATATAGGGCTGTGCCCTAAGAATACAAGGATGGTTCTCCATTAGAAAGGTCTATCTATTCACATAATAGTTCATAATAGAACACAAAAGTACTATTTGATTAAATTCAATATTTATTATTCTTCATAAATCTTCAGTAATATAGGAATAGGAACAAAAAAGAAGCAAACCTGCAGCTGCCAACCATAATCATTAGAGCAGAAATGGTAACAGGGATACACCCAGAGCACCTTTGGGCTAAGGAACTTCTACGTCATGCTGACCCCAGTGTATAGAAGGTGAAGAGGAAGGACAGAGTCAGCCCAGGGAAGAAGTGGCCTCAGGCAGAGGCTGCTGCAGTTTGGAGAGAGGAGGACGTGAGGTCAACAGCCTGAACTGAAACTGTAGGACAACCCTAGCGTGGTAACCTCACCTCTTCTAGGGCTGCATTTCAGCAAATAACTGCCCCCACTCAAAGCAAATAATGAGCCAGAAAGAAAACAGCAAGAGAACTGTGCACAGGCAAGATGAAAATAAGGAGCAAAGAAAACAAGGAAAGCCATATGAAGAGAAAAGGAAAATACAGGAGTAAACTTTACATTAAAAAAGGCGGGGCGGGACTAGCCTTACCCTTATGCCTAAAACAACAACAACAGCGCAAAGACAGGATCTGTGAAACAGCCATTTTCAAGACCGTAGATGTCAGGCAGTGAAGGACAGTGATTCCTGAGAGGTGAAAAGCAAACAGGGTGAGCCCTACAGTTACCCCAGCACACTGCCTTGGGTGAGCTCCAGGCCATGGTGCATGCAGGGGGAACCCAGGGGAAGCACAAGGATTCCCTGGGTTCAGGAGATGGAGGCATGTGTCTGGGGAGACCAAGTAAGCTAAAGTTTGCAGGACAAAGTACCAGAGAGGAGCAGAGAGAGAGAAGGCTAGAGATCTGTGTAGGATCCCCCTCAAGTCCCACCTAATAAATCTTAAGAGCAAGACCCAAAAGGATCAAACTGCTACCAAGTAATTTAACTGTGTCCTAGAACAAAGCTCATGAATATGTATAGCAATGCAAAAATATCCACCCCCAACAAGGTAGAATTCACAATGTCTGACATCCAATCAAAGATTACCAGGCATACAAATAGGCAGGAAAATGCAATCCAGTATGAGGGGAAAACCATCATCCAATTGAAACCAACCCGAACTGACAAAGGTGTTAGGATTAGCAGACCCAGACATGAAAACAGTTATTATAATTAAATTGCAGGTGTTCAAAAGTTAAGTAGAGACATGGAAACTATAATAAAAAGACTCACCAAACTTCTAGATGAAAAATGCACTGATGTTTGAAATATTTCATGATTACAAACAAAAACAAAAATGTTAAAGCTTATGGCTTTCTCCTCTACCTAATGAATTTCTCATGACCATCTTCTCTCGCGAGCTGAAGCCAGCCCTTTCCTGGCACTTCCTTCTATACTAATCTGAAACTAAATCCAACTAAATATAAATTCGCCTTTCTCTGAGCTCCTTCAGTCTTTACTTAACCTGGACCCATTATTTCTGCCCCTGCAAGAACTCACGCACACATTTCACATTTTCTAAAACATTTGAAGATAGTCTTTTAATAAAGTATATTCAAAGGGGTGACATTTACAATATTTAGCAACCAGCATGGCTCAAGCACAGACCATTCAGAACAGACGCCCTCCAGAAACGCCTGATCTGGCCATACCAGCAAGTCCTGGCTATATTCCACAGACCGGAAGTTATACCGAAGCAGAAAGGTAGGGGTCCCAGAGTCAAAAATATTTAGGATTCCCTGATGAAGTTAAACAGGTTTCTTTACTGCAGTACTTCTCAGAGCTTTTAATATGCTTTGTTCATTTTAAATACAGCCAATTAAAAAATTGTAAGGACATACATATGTGTGCATGTATATATATCACACACACACAATTATGTATATTATAGACTATATCCAGAAAGACATTCAGGAAATGAGTAACTGTGTTTGTCTCTGGAGAGGGGAGATGGGGTACTGGGAGAAAGAGGCATAGGAGGTATAGGAGGGAGATTCATTTTTCATTGTAAACCTTTTGCAACAAAAATATGTGTTATTTATCTAAAATTTTTTTCATTTAAATAATAAACGGCAGCTAGTTTTCAGGTCTATTATAGATGGCTCTAAATTCATGGTTATTTTCCTTTTCTGTTTAGAAAAGTAGAAAAGAACAAAAGAGCTTTCTAAGTGAATGATTTATCTCATGGCATTGAATAAGTTGAAATAAACCCAAATAAAACCTTTTGGAATACTACTGTTCTCTGGGGTCCCATTGTGTCGGTCACATGAAGCTCAGGTGAGGTTTCTTTGTGCTGGTTATGCCAGTGGTTTCCCAGGCCAGTTTGCTTTGCAGAGGTTATGAAAATGGCTGACTTGACTTTCGGTTTGTATCTCATGCTCAGCAGTGACTACCTACCGGTAGTGAGCTTTTCTGCCCACTAGTAAACAGATGGCCTCACACCGGCCACCCTACAGAGTTACCTGAATTACCAGAAACTCTGTAATATTAAGCTGTCAAAGGACCCATCTGCCCTAAGCAGCTGTGCAGGCATTCCTATCTGGATGCTGGAAACCTCAGTATAACCCCAGTCTTAGGCACAGAAACTTCTTATTTTTCCTGTTCTGTTTCTGTGGATGAAAGCCAGAAGTCAGTGCCATCTGCTTCTGGTTTTTCATAAGCAGCATCTTTAACATCTGCTTAATTAAAGGAGCACTGCTACTGAGTTTAACTGAATGCCTGACCTGCTTCTCTGTTGTAGTTTGCTTATGTTCTTTTTTTTTTTTTTTTTTTGGCGGTACACGGGCCTCTCACTGTTGTGGCCTCTCCCGTTGGGGAGCACAGGCTCCGGACGCGCAGGCTCAGTGGCCATAATTCACGGGCCCAGCCGCTCCGCAGCATGTGGGATCTTCCTGGACCGGGGCACGAACCCGCGTCCCCTGCATCGGCAGGCGGACTCTCAACCACTGCGCCACCAGGGAAGCCCTGCTTATGTTCTTTTTAACTCACACTAAAACTATGGGTAGAACCAGACGAAGAAGCAGGCCGTTGGTTATGGCCACAGGGGCCAAGGGAGAGGAGGCCTCCTGAGCAGGGGTGAAGGTGGAGGAGTGAGGCCGCCTCACAAAGGCCTCTGATCCTGGCCTCTCCGTCCAGTGCTTCCGATGCGCACGCCTTCCTGCTCCTCTGCCCCTGAACCCAGATACCCGTTTTCCTGGCTCGTAATCTGTATTCCCAAACTGCTCTCCTTGAATGCCTGGCTACTAATCATAGTAGTTTATATTACAACTAAAAATATTTACGTGAAATAGAGATAGCTGAAAATAACGTAGATAGACAACTCCAGTTGTCCCTCAGAATCCGAGGGAGGATTGGTTCAAAGACCCACCGGCAGGAGATCCGCAGATGCTCAAGTCCCCTAGTCGGCCCTCTGTATCCACAGTTCCTTATCCGTGGATTCAGCCAACTGGGGAATCGTGTGGTCCTGTAGTATTTATTGAAAAAAATCCACGTATAAGTAGATCCAGGCAGTTCAAACCTATGTTGTTCAAGGGTCAACTGTATAGCAGATTGGTTAATTAAATTGTGGCATCTTCTGAATGGAGTATTGGGGCCATTTAAAATGATAATTATTGAAGTCATCTGATTCCTGGTGACAGAAAAGTGAGTGACCACAATTCACCCTCCTCTGCTTTCCAGTAGAGATATACATGAAAACATAGAAAGAGATGCCAACGTTCCTTAGTACAGGAAACTAGAAATGTTGCTCAACCAGAGGTCCCCTGAGAGGTACATCCTTCACCTCTGCTCACATGTCACCTCATCAGGCCTCCCTAACTGTCCTGTAAAGAATAGCAGTTCACTCACCCCAGAACTCCCCGACTCCTACTCTGCTTAGTTTTCCCCCGTGGCTTTCATCTCCATCTGACACTGTATCTTTAGTTTTTGCTTACTGCATATATTCCAACTAGAATATAAGCCCCATGTAAGCAGAGACTTTACTTCTATTTATTTCTATTTCACTGCAGTTTCCCTCGTGTTCAGAACATCCCTGGCACTCAGAAGACTCCCAGTAGATAATTGTTGAAAACAGAGGCTGGCTGATGGGGCTGTCTGGCCGTAGGATACTCCTAGCCCTTTCCTACCAATATGTGCGTCTTGCCCTCCAGAGGGTGGTAACTTAGTCCCCTCCTGTATGAAGGAAAGGAAGAACTCTTTTACAGTTTCCTTCCCTTTATGAATACTTCTCGTCTTACACCGATTGCAGGATTACCATTCTAAGCAATGTAATACATCTGGGGACGGAAGTGAATAGGTATTTCAAGATATTAAATTAGCAACTAAAAGAACTATGGGCTGGAAGAGCCATGGGTATGTTGTATGCTGGGGGTGGCAGCTTTTCCTTTACTGTTTTTTTTTTAAACAACGTAAGAACTAGAAATAATTTCAAACTTTCCTTCTCAGTAGGCTGACAAGGCAGCAAGATGTAGGGATTCCCACTCAGATCAGCATCTTCATAGTAAGTAAAAGACTTCAAAACCATATCTAGAGGCTGTGCCCATAAGGCAGCTCTCCAGCTTAAAAGCGGAGAAATGGATTCCAACTATAAACAGGTGGACTTTAAGGATGACTCCAGAAGAATCCGTATGCCCCTTTCGTGCGAGAACACCAGAACTGTCTCCTTAGTTATGAGACCTATAAAGAAAGCCAGTAGCAGTGAGAAAGGTGTAGACTATAGCCTTAATAGAAAAAACAAAGCATATTTCTGAAAAGGAATATAACAGAAAATTCACATTTTAGAAACTAACTGTACTCTGAATAAAATTCAAGAAAGCATGGATTCTATGTAAACAGACCAAAGATTACGTGACAGACTGAGATGAAGAGGGTCCTGGCTGAAAAATAAAAATGTCCAATTATTTGAATGAAATAAGAAACGATATTAAAGAATTTAAATTAACATGAAAATGTAGAAATGACACAATTGGTATTGCAGAAAACAGAATCAATATGAAAGAAAAGTTTAAGACGGTGTCTTGGCATACAGAGGAAGGGGGTAATAACAAAGAAGCTGACAGATATAGAAGACAGAGAACAAAAAATTTACATTCAAATAATAGGTGTACTTGAAAAAGAGAAATACACTGAGCAAAAGTAAGACTTGTTTTATTGATTCTAAGGAATACATTTTTTTAAATTTTAGCATCTCTGAAATTGGAATGTGACTTACAATTGGTAGATTCTTAAAGTGATAATGGGCAACATCTTAGTGATACACAAATAAGGGTACATCTTACAGAGAAAGCATCTTATATTCAATAAACTGTGTTAGCTTAAAACATAGTAGAAGAAAATCTTTCTGTGTCAGAGTAATCAAGATTGTCACCACGTGGATAAGATGCCTACCCCAGTAGAAGTCACTTTGGCCAGAGAAGTGGGTCTTCTCAGAATATGGAAGTCTCCAGTAAGACCAGGGGAAGAACAAGTCTCCAGTAAGACCAGGGGGAGAACAAAACAGCTGGGTGGGAGTGTTTGGAGGTGAAGTATTTGAGGCCAACATTTCACAAAAGAAGCAGAAAGTGGTGCTGTGCAGAAGAAACAAATAGTGTAACATCATTATTGTGAAAACACAGAAACCATATAAAAATCCATCAAAATAAATATGGTTAAATATGTTATGGTATTTCCATACAAAGAAATAGCGTTTGCCATGAAAAAACAATGATAGTCTTTCTTTTTTTTTTAATTATTTATTTTTGGCTGTGTTGGGTCTTTGTTTCTGCATGCAGGCTTTTCTCTGGTTGCGGCGAGCGGGGGCTACTCTTCGTTGCAGTGCTTGAGCTTTTCATTGCGGTGGTTTCTCGTTGCGGAGCACGGGCTCCAGGTGCGTGGGCTTCGGTAGTTGTGGCACATGGGCTCAGTAGTTGTGGCTTGTGGGCTCTAGAGCGCAGGCTCAGTAGTTATGGCGCACAGGCTTAGTTGCTCCACGGCGTGTGGGATCTTCCTGGACCAGCGCTCGAACCCATCTCCCCTGCTTTGGCAGGTAGATTCTTAACCCCTGTGCCACCAGGGAAGTCCAGTGATAGTCTTTCTTTATCAGGGTTCCTTAAAGTGTGGGCGGCATCTGCACTGGGATCACCTGGAGGTGCTTGTTCAAAAGGCAAATTGCTGGGCCCTATCCCAGGCCTTCTAAATCCAAATCTCCAGGAATCTACACCCTTAGTGAGCTGCCCAGGTGATTCCCATTGGTTTCATGGACTGACACAGAAAATGGCCAGGATAAGCACGTGATATTTTCATATGGCCTTTTTGCTGAAGCCATGTGACAAAGGTAGCATTTTGTTTTTTAACGCAAACCACTAAAGCTTCGTGTTTTTAAAATGATTATTACCAAATAAGGTGCAAAATAAGCATCTCCTTCTACCCCAGTGAAGAGAGGCAGAGTGTGGAATGGTCTGAGGTTCAGAGGGGTAGAGGTGAGAGGGGTAGAGATGAGAAATGAGATGAGAATTGGCAGGAGCCAGGATTCTGTTTACCACCTCTGCTTGTCCCAGAAAGAGCCACTCCTCATTCTAAGCAATGGTCTTTAATTACCCTATGAAGTTTGCAGTTAGGACCTGCCTGCCCATTTCCAGGTAGGATACCCCACCTGCAAATAACAGGCTTCCATGGAATGAACTTAGTCCATTTCTATAGAGTCATACCCATCTGCTATACACAAAAGAACCCCAGAAAGAAGTCTAAAAAGCTTTTCAGTGCGACTAAGGCAGGACCAGAATCAAACAGCATTGAGGTGTAACAGCTGTTTAGGACTGTGAGCCATCTACCGACTTTCCATTTCTCTCGCTCTGCACTGTGCCCGTCTGCCTTGGTAAGCAGCTGCCCTTGGACAAAGCCCCCTCGGAGGACATGCAGGGGTGCGCGGTCATCCTCAGCTTTACCTGCTCTTATGACAGAGATTTACTGGAGATTTTTGTGCAGATCAAAGATACTTATTTGCTTTATGAAATATCCATCTTTGCCTTTCATGTTGAAAGAGAAAATCCAAAAGTACTGGAAAACTGATCATCTTTTCAGCATGTCTGCAGGAAGATATGGTACAGTTAGAGTAATCGTATTACTTTTCTTAAAGGCCCACAGCACTAACATTACAATATATATTAAAATGGAGATCTTTCTATGAGGTATTCATGAATTCACCAAATGATTATATACCCTGGTTTGTGCTATCTGTTGGAATTTTTTCCTAAATGGTCAGATAGAACTTCTTAACTTAATGAGTTTTTGAAAGCTTTCTTCATGTGTTTATTTCAAGTCTTATCAGCTGTATAGGAAGCGTAATGTACTTAAAGTATTTTATCTGAAACCAACACTCTGCTATATTTTCATACTGTCATTCAGCCTTCATTCTCTGGAACACCCACTGCAGGTCTGGCTATGGGTGAGGGGGGCGAGGGGGTAGGAGGGATGCAAAGATGGACCATTTGGTCCTTTTCCTCAAACAGCACTTAATCTCATGGGGAAGACTGTATGCATGCTCCATTGTCTGATACATGCTGCGATGGGGCTGGGCCATGGACGCACAGGGGATGAACTGGTTCCCTTTGCCTGTGAGTTCAGGAAAACCCTGGTAGAACAGGTGATAATCCAACTGGGTCTTCAGGGCTGGCTGGAGTTTTATAAGTTGGGAATGGAGCAAGGTTTTCCCCCAGAGAATGGAGCAGAATATGCAAAAGCTTGGTGGATGGGGCTTCCTTGGTGGCGCAGTGGTTAAGAATCCACCTGCCAATGCAGGGGACACAGGTTCAAGCCCTGGGCCGGGAAGATGCCACATGCCGTGCAGCAACTAAGCCTGTGCACCACAACTACTGAGCCCATGTGCCACAACTACTGAAGCCTGCGCACCTGGAGCCCGTGCTCCGCAACAAGAGAAGCCACCACAGTGAGAAGCCCGCACACCACAACAAAGAGCAGCCACATAAGCTGTGATAAAGTGAGAGAGTGGCATGGACATATATACACTACCAAACGTAAAATAGATAGCTAGTGGGAAGCAGCCGCATAGCACAGGGAGATCAGCTCGGTGCTTTGTGTCCACCTAGAGGGGTGGGATAGGGAGGGTGGGAGGGAGGGAGACGCAAGAGGAAAGAGATACGGGAACATATGTATATGTATAACTGATTCACTTTGTTATAAAGCAGAAACTAACACACCATTGTAAAGCGATTATACTCCAATAAAGATGTTTAAAAAGAAAAAGAAAAATTGCATCAAAAGGAAGAGAAAATAAAAGCCTAATTCATTCTGATAAAAAAAAAGAAGTCGAATATAATATCTCATTTTTGAAATTACCCATGAAAACTGGCAACCACTCTGTTGAATAAAATGTTTAGCAAATTTAAATAAATAAAAAACTCTCAGACCTAAAAACAAGTAGCCACCGCTCGCCGCAACTAGAGAAAGCCCACGCACAGCAGCAAAGACACAATGCAGCCAAAAATAAAAAAAAATAAAAAGGTTGGTGGAAAAAAGTAGTTGAAATAGGAGTTTATAAGACCCCATGCCAGTAACTTTGAACTTTATCATATAGGTTATGGGGAGAAAATAAGTATTAAAATATACAACTGCCCAATGACACAAAGCCTAATGACACAGATATCTTCCATGTTAGAGATGCTCAGGAGGGCAAAACAATTGTCCACTTAAGGGAAATGGAAATTTGAAGAGACTAGTTGATATATCATACGTCCGTGGCCCCCATATGCCAAAAGGAATGAATTAAATGGAGAAAGAGCTAGCAAGGTAGAGGTTAGAAAGACGAGTGCAACTCTTAGTAAAAACATCAGAAATCGAAAGTCCTCAAAGGAGTAAGAGCTATAACAGAATTCCTTAGCTTTTGTAACTTCCTTCCTGTTATTCTGGTGACCTAAAATATATAGTTACTAGCAAAAAAATTCCCTAAGATGAGAAGGAGCTAGATTTTTCCTTCATGGACAGAGAGGAAGTAAGAGGTTAAAGAAGGGTCACTGCATGCTACAGCCATTTTTAAGGGAGAGAAGATTCTCCAGGGGTAGATGATGGTGACGCTGCAGAGAGGGTGGAGGCACTTGGGTGTGGGGACATTTGTCATTGAGTCTCTGCAGCAGCCCCTTCTTCTGAAACCTCCCTCTTCCCTGTCATTCAGCTCCATGGTTCCCACCAGAGGCATTACATCCTTACATCCCCTGACTCCCTGGAAGAGCTGAGTAGCGCAGGGATGGCACCTGGCCCACACTGCACCACTTTTCCCTTCCTCAAGGTTGGTGGGCCTCAGACCAGAGAAGACTTACGGGTCATTGCCTCTCCAGAAATTGGGAGCTGTGGTGACTGCATTTCCAAACGTGGAGAAAGCTGCTCTCAGAGAGAATGGCATAGATGACCCACAGAGAAGCAGAGATAGCAGTGAAGACGAATGTGGTGCAGTCAGGCCCTGTGTCAGCTGAATTGTGTGGCCGGCCTCCGTGTGGCCTCACATTGTATGACCTTGTTTGACACTAAGATCTTGTATCATCTGATGCAGGCTGATTTATCAAAAATCAGTTCACCAGGGCACATGTGGTTGACGGGACTGTGCTGTATGTGTACTTGGAAATTGTCAGGCAGGTGAAGTTTTTATTATGTGGCTTTTCTTTCCGGTTTTTTAAAACTAGATTTTAAAAATCAATTTGCCAAAAGTCAGTTTGCCAAGTGGCCAATTCACTCAATTTGCAAAAATGTGCAGAGTTACCAAAAACTGGTTTCGAGGAGTGTCCTTGAATTTGTTCCTTGTA
This sequence comes from Phocoena phocoena, assembly GCF_963924675.1. Lineage (NCBI taxonomy): Eukaryota > Metazoa > Chordata > Mammalia > Artiodactyla > Phocoenidae > Phocoena > Phocoena phocoena. The sequence continues at coordinate 41,834,736 of NC_089237.1, forward strand.
ACAGCATTTTAACCCATGTTCAGGTTAAAGAAAACGAAGCCTTTTGGATTAGCTTAGTCTTTTTGTGAATTTTAGCTGAAAAATGGGCTTCACTCTATTTGCACATGTATCGTTTGGAGTTTATTTAGAATGGTTAGGAAAGGATATCCTTTTGTTAGATACCTGCAAAGAACCAGCAAGCACGTGTGTCTTTTATACAAGCATTGTGTTCTTAGGGCCTCAAAAGTCCATAGAACCATTCCCAAATAGCAGTGCCACATATTATGGTTTGACTCTCACAGAGAGGCAGCCTGCATTTCAGGTCATCCAGACTCAAGCTTTTCCTAGAAACTGGCACCACCCACTTTCCACACCAGATCTTAAAATACAAAGCAACTGTCAGAATCCACAGATGTTAACATTTCCTTATGGGAAATTTAGTTTATACTAAATCTTCAAATTCTCCTTCAGTTATTTTCCATTTGATATTTAGTATTCTTCCATCAAATTTGCACAAATGACTAATTCATCTCATTTACCAATTTACCAAAAATTTGTTCCTTTTGACTCTTTATAAAGTTTACAGTTCAGTTAGATGAGATGGCAGCTAATAGCTTTTGAGAATTTCCAGGAAGTGTAATTGATCAGTTTTCATAATGACAGTCTAAGGAGTCCCTTTGTCTCTGGCCCTGCTATTGTAGCTGGAAGAGAGGAGAGTGTGTGCCCCATGCACCTGGGTGCCAGTCCTGGTGGGAAGGGGGGACAAAAGGGACAGGCTGATAGGTGAGGAAGAGCTGGATGGCCCAAGAACCGTAAGTGTCCAGCAAATCCATCCAGCAAAAACTGGATAAACAAAAACACAGTTTTGTTAAATATGCAAGTTTGACAAGTTTGTCATTCAGCATATTGATCTTTGGTGAATTCACATTTGGCCAATGAATTGTCCTAGTTCATAACAGGTTTCCCCTCACTTAAGCTAGTAGGAACTGGGTTTGGATCCCTGTATCCAGGAGTCCTTAACTCAATGCACTGAAGTCCTGCAGAAATCAACAGCTTTGATACACTTGTACCTAGTAATAAATAATATAGCAGATGTTGTTGGATCTTGGTAAAACATATAGTTGGTACTTTATTGCCAACATTTAGTATTCCTCCTAAGATACCTGTTGAACCTGCCTCTGAACTCTTTTTTTTTTTTTTTTAATTTTTTTTTTTTTTGGCTGAATTGGATCTTCGTTGCTGTGTGCACGCTTTCTCTAGTTGTGGCGAGCGGGGGCTCCTCTTGGTTGCGGTGCGCGGGCTTCTCATTGCGGTGGCTTCTCTTGTTGCGGAGCACGGACTCTAGGCACGCAGGCTCAGTAGATGTGGCACACGGGCTTAGTTGCTCTGCGGCATGTGGGATCTTCCCAGACCAGGGCTGGAACCCATGTCCCCTGCGTTGGCAGGCGGATTCTTAACCACTGAACCACCAGGAAAGTCCTCTAAACTCTTTCTGGAGTCTCTTTAGCAGATTCAACTGTCCCTTAGCAGATTCAACCGTCCCTGGTTTGTAAATATTGGGGTGTTAAACTCGTCGGTAGGTATTAGAGATGTTCCTTTATAAACTGATATTGTGAAGTTGTATTTTATCCAATTTTACTTTGCTGATTTTGTAACTGAGCTTTTTAAAAAATGCTTGAGAATCTGCCAGTTGTTGGTTGTAGTTTTTTCCTCATCTCTGGGCATCAAAATTGAAGACATCAGTTATTTGGAATTTTTAATTGCTGTGTTAGTGTCTACGTTGCCAGACAGACATCATTCCATTTTCTTCCTCCGCCATCCAGAGACATACCCTCGTCTCTATGTTTTATTTTTTTGATTGACGTAAAGTCGATTTACAATGTTGTGTTAGTTTCTGCTGTACAGCAAAGTGATTCAGTTATACATATGTATACATTCTATTTTATATTCTTTTCTATTATGGTTTATCACAGGATATTGAATATAGTTCCCTAGTTCCCTATACAGTAGGACCTTGTTGTCCTTGTCTCTGTGTTTTCAATTCTTCCCAGCATTATTTTAATTTTTTCCTCAGGGGTGAAATTAAAAAATCTAATACACGATTGAAATGAAAATAATAGATTGTCAGGTCTGTTGGAAGAAAATGGATTTTGTAATGACAAATGAGGCAAGTCTGAGGACAGTCAAACTCGAGACTTTAGCAAGCAGGTCTCAAAAAAATACAGAAAAAGTGAGTGTTAATCCATGACTAAACCCTCTAAAATAAAATATGCTCAAGAAAAGAAACATTCCCCTTCCTCATGAAATCTCTACACTTTTATATAACAAACAGAGGAGGAAATTAAAGAAACCAGCGTGGCTGAACCTAAATCAGCCTGAGCTCAGATTTAAGAAAACCAGGGGGAAAAAGAGAGAAGGAAGGTGGTAACCACAAGCAGTAATAAAAATGTCAGTTGCCCGTAAAAATACTGTCAAGAAGACCTAAGTCATAGATGAGCTGAGACTTGGGGAAAATAATAATAAAAATGAGGGAAGAACACTGCTTTGTTGAACAAGGATGGGAAAGCAGTATCATGTGAATAGGTGTTTTCATTTTACCCACCAAGACGTGTTTCTGAAACTAAAAGCAAGCATTAGGGAAAGTAAAGCCCAACTAGGAAAAAGAAGACAGCTGGATGTTGTATTAGTTCCAACCTCCAAGCCAGGCGACTCCCATCCCGAGATTCTGGAAAGATTAAATAGGAACCCCCGTCCACTGGCAGGAATCTTTGAGCAGCCAGAGAGAATTGAAAAGGTGCCCCCAAACTGAAGACAAGCTTTCCTAGATTTGCAAATCTGAACAGAGATCCAAAACTTATAATTCTTGTTGAACCTGACATAACCTTTCAGCAAAAGTCTAAAACCAACAGTTATATTTTATAAGTACTTAGTGAAAAAAGTAACAAAAGTGAGAAGAAGTTGAGTTAGAACTCACCTCTCAATGATTTCCCTCAAACACTGACTTAGGTAAAGACATATTTACCAAGTTTGCAAATAGCACAAACCCAGGAAGGATAACTTGTGTTTTGGATGAGAGAATCAGGTTTCAGAATATCATCAGGCTAGAATAATGAGAAGAAACCACAAAAATGACATAAATGTAAAGTTCTGCCTTTGGGTTCAAAATGTCATTTGCACACATGTGCCCTAGGAAAGCCTCTCGGGGGGCCGTGAGACCCCCCCGAGACTCTAGTATCTGTGATTCAGTCATGTGCAGCAGTGGCGTGTGGGTGAGAAGCTTACTGCTGGAGAGGAAAGCAAGAGGTCATTCTTTCATATTTAATTGGAACCATTTTCTTGAACTTTCAGAGGGCAAGGAGCATAGAATTTTCTAGAGCTTAGAGCACTGAAATAGTGCCAGAAAACAAATTCTTATGTTTTGCTCAGTTGTTTCAACATGGCATACGTTCCTGGCCAGACCCTTTGCAGAGCCCAGGCTTCTCTCTGTAGAAGGGGAAGGCTTGTTTTGTTGAACTCAAAGCCCGTTGTCCGGGCTTCCCTGGTGGCGCAGTGGTTGAGAGTCTGCCTGCCAATGCAGGGGACACGGGTTCGTGCCCCGGTCCGGGAAGATCCCACATGCCGCGGAGCGGCTGGGCCCGTGAGCCATGGCCGCTGAGCCTGCGCGTCCGGAGCCTGTGCTCCGCAACGAGAGAGGCCACAGCAGTGAGAGGCCCGCGTACCGGAAAAAAAAAAAAAAAAAGCCCATCGTCCAGCCTTTCTGAAAAAGGTAATAGCAGTTACTTCCTTTAGCTTCTCCCAGCCTCCTTTTCTTCATATTTGAGACCAAAAGAAATAGCCAACATGACATTTATGATTTTTAAAATGGTTTTTGCATTTAATACCTTATTTTTGGCTTTCCTTTTAACTTGTCTAAAAAATTATGGAATGTCAAATTTTCTGTGATTGTCATTATTAATTTTTATTTATTTATTTGGGGCTGTGTTGGGTCTTCGTTGCTGCGCACGGGCTTTCTGTAGTTGCGGCGAGCGGGGTCTACTATTTGTTGTGGTGCGCGGGCTTCTCATCACGGTGGCATCTCTCATTGCGGAGCACGGGCTCTAGGGCCATGGGCTTCAGTAGTTGTGGCGCGGGCTCAGTAGCTGTGGCTCGCTGGCTGTAGAGAGCAGGCTCAGTAGTTGTGCTGCACGGTCTTAGTTGCTCCACGGCATGTGGATCTTCCTGGACCAGGGCTCGAACTCGTGTCCCCTGCATTGCAGATGGATTCTTAACCACTGCACCACCAGGGAAGTCCCGTTGTTATTAATTTTATAACCAGAACAAATATTTAAAAGTTATGAGATTATTTTAGAATATCTTTTCTTCTAGAAACAAAGCAACTAACAACCAGTAAATTACCGTGAAATTTTCATAGTGGAAAAAAGTCAGCTTGATCACATGCATCCATCCTTGGTGAGAGAGAATCATTACTAAATGAAGCAAAGAGTTATATATCCTGGTCTTAGAAAGATACCAGGCCTAGAGATAGCATAGAAAATGAAAAGAATCTGACTGAGGCTATAAGGAGAAAAGAAATTTTGGTATAAAATGGAATAGGAAAGCAGCCTTACAATAGTACTAGATGACTCAGAGAACCCCTTGTCAGAAAAAAAAAAAAAAAAAAAAAATCAAGGAACCGTTTGTTAGAGAATATGATATTGCTTTCTAACCGAGACAAATTAAAAAAACTCAAGCCCAGCCTCACTAAATTATGCCATTCAGAATTAGTAACTTCTGACTTTCCACATCTGAGGCTTCTTTGATGCATGGCGATTCTTGGCCTTCTCTGTTCAGCATGTGCATTGAATTAACAGACCTGGAAGGAATGAGTATTTGACAGGAAACAGACAGTGTGTCTTCTGGTCTTAACTCCACCACCAGCTCGCTATAAGCCCTTGAGCAGATCAACCTTTTTTAATCACGATTAAAAGTCTTCACCAAATTTCTTTATTCATTTAAAAAAATATTTTTCTACTTGCATGATGAAAAAGCTCTGGAGATGTTTCACAACAGTGTGAAACATTACTGAACCGTACCCTTACAAGTGGTTCAGATAGTAAAAATAAAATAAAAGTCAGTGTTGGCTACTGAGCACCGTAGAAACAGGGTGAGGGGGATATATCTTGAGGCTCAGTCATTTATCAGACATTGTCTTAGGCATAGTGATACAAAGACCCACCTCCTGCCATCGAGAAGCTTGTGGTGTGTCAAAGGAGATGAATGCGTAACTCATAATAAGCTTGTAAGAGTATAAAGAAAATGGCTTAATGCACAAAGGTCAGAGTATATCTTTAGACCGAAGTGAGAGACGTGAAAAATGTTCTGGGGAAACTTCATCAAAGAGGAGTGGTGTTTGTACCAGGCTTAAAAGGAGATCTCCAGAGTTTAAAAAGTGGCCTTCCACGTCTAGCCAAGATGGAGTAACAAGGATGAAATTTACCCTCTTACCTGATACAACAAAAAAAGAAAACCAGACAAAATACATGAAACAATAGTTTTCTGGATACTAGATATCAGACAGTGAAGGATGGTGATCCATGAGAGCCAGAGAACAAATGAGGTGGGCCCTACAGCTGCCCTAGCTTACTGCCTTGAGAGAATATCCAGGCTGTGGCACAGGGAGGGGGAACCACTATGGAGCCTGGGGCCTGGGAGACTAAGGCCACTGAAGTTTACAGGTCAGAGTAACAGAGGAGAGAGCTGCACAGAAAACTGGAGATCTGCAAGGGCCTCTGTTAAGTATCCACCAGAATACTGATCAGCACATGTTGTTAGAAAACCACCTGAGGACAAAAGAACAATCAGGAGGATTAGAAGGAGCAGCGCCTGGTACTCACAGAGAGCGGGGAGTAGTACCTGTTCCCAGCAGCCAGACTGGAAAACCTCATTAAATATAGTACTCAGAAGGATCTTGCTTCAGTAGTGGGGAATAATTGGCCCTAGACTGAGCACTGCTCTGGTTTCCTCTTAACAAATTTGAAAGTAAGACCCAAAAGGATCAAATTATTTCCAAGTAACTTAACTGCAACCCAGAAAAAGCTCAAGAATATTTATAGGAATACAAAATTATTCACCGTCAAGTAGGTAAAATTCACAATGTCTAGCATTCAATCAAAAATTAGCAAGCCTGCAGAGAAGCAGGAAAATGAAACCCATTATGAGGATAAAAATCAATCAGAACCAACCCAGAACTGCCACAGATGTTAGAAATAACCAACGGGACATTAAAATAGTTATTATCACTTTATTATAACAGTTAAAGACATGGAAGATATCAAAAAAGACCCAAGTCAGACTTGTAGAAGTGAAAACTATGTCTGACATGAAAATACACTGGATGGGATCAATAGCATATTAGACATTGAAGAAATCAAAGATTATTATTAATAAAGTGAACTTGAAGACATAGCAATAGAAACTATCCAAAATGAAGCACATAGAGAAAATAATTTTTTTGAAAAAGGAACAGATCATCAGTGAACTATGGGATAACTTCAGCCAGTCTAATATATGGGTAAATGAAGTCCCCGACCAAAGGGGGAAGACAGAAAAAAATATTTAAAGAAACAATGGCCGAAAACTTTCCAAATTTGATGAAAATCTCATAAACCGACAAATTCTAGAAATTACACCCAAAAAATCATGAAGGAAATTACACCAAGGCATATCACAATCAAATTGCTCAAAACCAATGATAAAAATAAAAACTAAAAGGCAGCCAGAGGAAAAAGACACATTTTATACAAAGGAATAAATATAAGGCTGTAGCAAATCTCCCATTAGTAACAAAAGTGAGAAAGCAGACAACATCTTTAAAATACTGAAGGAAAAAACTGTCAACCTACAATTCTATACCAATTGGTAATAGCTTTCAAAAAAAAAAAGTGAATTAAAGATTTTTCAGACACACAAAGGCTGAAACAGTGCATTTACCAGTAGATTCACAGCACAGAAATGTTAAAGAAAATCCTTCAGGCAGAAAAAAATATGTATACCAGATGGAAATACAGATCTCCACAAACGAATAAAGAGCCCTAGAAATAACAGCTACGTGGGTAAATATATAAGCTTCTTTCCTTGTTACTTCAATCTTTTTAAAGGCAATTGTTTAAAGAATGACAGTAACAAAGTAATACGGGTCAATTCGTTAATTGACCATAACCAACCGAATTGTTCCTGCCCCTAATAAGAGAGTTTCAAAAATGTGAAGCAAAAACTGATAGAACTACAAGGAAAAATGGAGAAATACACAATTATAGTTGTAAATTTCAATGCCCCTCTCTCAATAATTGATAGAACAAGTCAACAGAAAAATAAGTACACGTACGGAAGACCTGAACCACACTGTCAACTGAATTGACCTAATTGACATTTATAGAACGTTCTGCCTAACAGCATCAGAATACACATTCTCTTCAAGTCCATATTTGCCAAGACAGACCATATTCTGGGCCATGACACAAGTCACAATATAAAGGATTCAAGGTCCCTGCCATAATGAAATAAAATTAGAAATCAATAACAAAAAGATGGCCGAAAAATCTCCAAATAAGTAGAAGGCAAATAACACACTTTAGAGCAACACGTGGGTCAAAGAGTTGATTAAAATGAAGGATAGAAAGTATTTTGAACCGCATGAAGATGAAAACACAGCATATCAAAATTTATGTAATGCGGGCTTCCCTGGTGGCGCTGTGGTTGAGAGTCCTCCTGCCGGTGCAGGGGACACGGGTTCGCGCCCCGGTCCGGGAAGATCCCACATGCCGCGGAGCGGCTGGGCCCGTGAGCCATGGCCGCTGAGCCTGCGCGGCCAGAGCCTGTGCTCCGCAGCGGGAGAGGCCACAGCAGTGAGAGGCCCGCGTACAGCAAAAAAAAAAAAAAAAAAATTTATGTAATGCTGGTAAAGCAATTCTTGGGTGGAAATTTATAGCACTAAATGCCTAGAACAGAAAAGGAGAGAGGTCTCAAATCAGTGAGGTCGGCTTCCACTTCAAGAAACTAGAAAAATAAGAGTAAATTAAACAAAATAAGCCAAAAAAAGAAGACAATAAAAAATCAAAGCTGAAATCAATGAAATAGAAAGCAGAAAAACAGTAGCAAATATCAGTGAGACCAAAATAAAATAGATCAGCATCGAATCAGATGAAGAGGAAAAACAGATGACACAAATTACCAAATCAGGATGCGAGAGGTGATATCCATACAGATTCTACAGATATGAAAAAGATTAAAAGGGAATATTATTATTAACATTTTATGCCAGTAAATTTTGACAGCTTAGATGAAATGGGCAAATTCTTTAAAAGGCACAAACTACACCAAAGCTCACACAAGAAGAAATAAATAACCAGAATAGTTCTTTGTCTATTAAGGAAATTGAATTAGTAGTTAAAACTTTCCCACATGGGCTTCCCTGGTGGCGCAGTGGTTGAGAGTCCGCCTGCCGATATAGGGGACACGGGTTCGTGCCCCAGTCCGGGAAGATCCCACATGCCGTGGAGCGGCTGGGCCTGTGAGCCATGGCCGCTGAGCCTGCGCGTCCGGAGCCTGTGCTCCGCAACGGGAGAGGCCCGCGTACCGCAAAAAAAAAAAAAAAAAAAAACTTTCCCGCAGAGAAAACTCCAGGTCTAGGTGGCTTCATTGGTGAATTCTATACATTTAAGGGAAAAATACCAGGTATATGCAAACTCTTCCAGAACACTGAAAAGGAGATGCTTCCCAACTCATTCTATGAGTCCAGCCTTACCCTGATATCAAAACCAGACAAAAATATTACACGAATAGAAAACTACAGAACAATATCCATTGGGAACATAGATATAAAAAATCTAAGCAAAATTGAGTATATCCACTTCAGCAGTATATAGAAGGAAAAATCAAACCCAACAATATATAACCAAGTGAGATTTATCCCAAGCGTGCAAGGTTGATTTAACATTCAAAAATCAATCTATGTAATTCACCATATAAATAAACTAAGAAGAAAAACCATATAACATCTCAATAGATGCAGGAAAAGCATTTGATAAAATCCAACATCCGTTTCTGATAAAAACTCTCAGCAGACTAACAATAGAAGTTAACTTCCTCGGTCTGATAAAGGGCATCTGTGAAAAGTCTTTCACCATGTTTAATGGTGAAAGATTGAATGCTTTCCCCCTCAGACAGGATTCAGCACAATTGGATATTTTTAGGATAGTTACATTGTCTGTTTTGGATAATTGTATTAATTGGATAATTTGTATTGTCACTTTATAGTGTCACTTTGGGAAACAGTGGCAGTTTTTTTAAAAGTTAAACATACCTAACCCTCCCAGGAATTTACCGAAGGGAGAAATGAATGCGTATAAGCACGTAAAGACTCATACACAAACGTTCATGGCAGCTTTATTGGTAACAGTCAACTACAGGGAATAACCCACATGTCCATTAACAGGTGAATGGGTAAGCAAACTGTGGTATCCATACAGTGGACTCCCACTCAGCGATAAAAAGAATGACTATTGATACACGATGCCACATGGCTGAATTTCAAAATTCATTTCAAAATGAACGCTTGGTCAAAGAAGCCCACCTTAAAAATGTACATACTGTGTGATTCCGTTTCTATAAAACTCTAGAAAATACAAACTAAGCTACAGTAACAGGAAGCACATCATAAGTGGTTGCCTGGGAAAGGAGGGTAGGTGGGGAGGAGGCAAGAAGAAAAGATTACAAAGGAGAACAAGGAGACTTGTGGGGGGCAGCGGATATTTTGAGCGTGGCCGTGCTTTCAGGGTATATACACATCTCAGAACTTTTCCTGTTGTACGCTTCGAATGTGTGGAGTTTATCAGATGTCAGCGATGCCACAATGAAGCTCTTAATAAGCTTGGAACTGGGCTCTAGAGTCTAGGGAAGAAGGTCCAGGTGAGATGAGTCAGTGCATTGGGGGTAGAAGAAAACAGCATGAACAGAGCCATAAAGGGAATACTTGAAAATACATGGGCTCTGTTCTGAGAACAGTGAGAAGTAGTCCGGTGTGGCAGCCTCAGAGGTTGTACAGAGGGAGTGGCAAGAAATACTAGAAAGGTATGTAGGTGTGACCAGATTGTCAAGGAACTTGAAGGCAGTGTCATGAGTCTGAACTGATGCCAAAGCAGGAGGAAGTTGCCAAGGAGAACATGTAGAGTGAAAAGAGGGACCAGATTGGAACCCTAGGCAAATCCCGTGTTTAATGGATGGGAAGTCAAAAGGGTAGAAGGAGACTTGAGGGAAGTAATCTCTTGGAAAGAAGAGGACAGCATGATCAAATGCCTCAGCGTAAAAGGAGATTAAGACCCAGAAAAACCCCCAAGAAAGAATTAATCAAAAAGATTAAATGGAAGTATAGTCTGATCTTTAAAATGTTAGCTTCTCTCTTTCGATTCTAAATTCTATGACTTTACACTCAGAAATTTAATTTTTTTTTGGTACTGTACCAGTTCAGGAAAACCAGCTCCGGATATCTCTTTAGTGAGTGAGAACCTGAAAGTCCAGATGTAGATGTTCTAAACTTGACCGGCCAGTGCTGACTCCCCAATGAGCAAGGTTCTGAAGTTGTTATTCTTCCGCTAGGTGAAAGCAGTCATTCTGCAATTGGGAAACAGTGGTTGATCCTAAGAGATCAGGGTATAGTTTTCAAAGCTTATACACATAGGGATTCTGATATCCCATCTCCCGTGGGACGCTCTATTATTTGACGGCAGTTTATTGGACCTCTCATGTGGGTTGGAAAAAGAACTTAAGGGACTTCCCTGGTGGCGCAGTGGTTAAGAATCCGCCTGCAATGCAGGGGACACGGGTTCCAGCCCTGGTCCGGGAAGATCCCACATGCCGCAGAACAACTAAGCCCATGCACCACACCTACTGAGCCTGCGCTCTAAAGCCCGCGAGCCATAACTGCTGAGCCCGTGTGCCACAACTACTGAAGCCTGCATGCTCTAGGGCCCATGCTCTGCAACAAGAGAAGCCACCACAATGAGAAGCCCACGCATTGTAGCAAAGAGTGGCCCCCGCTTGCCACAACTAGAGAAAGCCTGCAGCAACAAAGACCCAATGCAGCCAAAATAAAGAAAGAAAGAAAATTACTTTTTAGAAAAAGAACTTAAGACCACGAACAAAGGGAAATAGTTTTACAAAGTAACTTGTTTTATGTATATGAGCTTTCAGAGCCATATTCTACTACTTTCTTATATACAATTTCTGCCAATTGTTTCTTTTTTTTTTTTTTTTTTTGCCAATTGTTTCTTATATTTTATAAACCCAAGCATTCTAATAGCTAACTCCAGGGTCTCTTTGAAACTTGTTTCTGCATCTTAAAAGTCATCCCATCTGTTGGATTCTTATTTCAGTGCTATTTTCAACTGTCACTAGTGGAAGCTAAATCATATTCACTATTTTGTGACTAGACTCTGAATCCTGGGTAAATAAACTCAGCATTGTCAGTTAAATGATAGCCATCTGTTCAGAAGAACAGAACTCAAACCTGAAAGTATACCTTTAGCAAAAGGAAAGGTGTAAAAATAAACATCTCAGCACCCGACAAACCTTGGTTAATTGTTAGATATTACACATCATTCCTGTTCTAAGTCACTTAACCTTTCTAGAAGAGAGGCAGTAATAAATCAAAGCTGGTGTTTATCACATTGAGAAGATGTGAATATTAACTCCCGGAAGCACATTCCTTAGCCCCTGGCCTCTACCATCATATCACGTAGTCCAGGTGGGTGGTTTAGATATCCTGAACAGTGTGTGAGGCGCTTTTGATATGTGTTACAGAATTTTATTTAGGGTTTTATACTGTTCAGAAAACTTTTTCACCTTTGTTGCATAAAAGATTAGACAGTTACAGTCGTCCCCAGGAACCCTTGGCAGGTGACTGTAAAAGCAGATTCCTGGGGACTTCCCTGGTGGCGCAGTGGTTAAGAATCCACCTGCCAACGCAAAGGACACGGGTTGCAGCCCTGGTCCGGGAAGATCCCACATGCTGCGGAGCAACAAAGCCCATGCGCCACAACTACTGAGCCTGTGCGCCACAACCGCTGAAGCCCGTATGCCTAGAGCCCATGGTCCGCAACAAGAGAAGCCACAGCAATGAGAAGCCTGTGCACTGCAACGAAGAGGAGCCCCCGCTCGCTGCAACTAGAGAAAGCCCGCGCGCAGCAACGAAGACCCAACTCAGCCAAAAATAAATAAATTTATTTTAAAAAATAATTTTAAAAAGTAAAAGCAGATTCCTGGGGACTTCCCTGGTGGTACAGTGGTAAAGAATCCACCTTCCAGTCCTCAGGGGACACGGACTAGATCCCTGGCTGGGGAACTAAGATCCCACATGCCACATGGCAACTAAGCCTGCACACCATAACTATCGATCTCGCCAGCCTCAACAAGAGAGCCCATGTGCTGCAAACTACAGAGCCCACGCACAGACAGAGCAGACCGTGCACCGTAACAAAAAGATCCCACATGCCTCAACAAAGATCCTGTGTGCCGCCACTAAGACCCATCACAGCCAAAATAGATAAATAAATAAAAATAAGGAAAATAAATAAATATTTTTAAAATAAGTAAGTAAATAAATTGCAGGTTCCTGAATGTGCTGTCCTTTGTAGCTTCCATCCTGGATAGAGGAGTAAGAAGGTCAGGAGACCCAGGTTCCTTTAAATATAAAACCTTATGGTTTTAAAAAAAAAAACCTTATGGTTTAAAAACTTGCCATCAGTTATAGTGCTTGGAACCTAAAATAGCAAATAGGGCAGAGTAGCACGCTTGCCAGTTCTACAGTGTTCTTCGTCTTGCACATTTGGGAAAATAGATTTTTTTGGACATGCTTCCTCTTCCTTCTGCCTGACTCTCCCCTGATCTACCTAGCAATGAGTTAAACTTATTGCAGTTTTGTTCTCGGATTGTATTAGCAGATTCCCTTTAGTCGTAAAAAGGAGTCAGATATAAGGCTTTTTGTGGCTTTTAGGTTCCTGTCTGCCTTGTTTCTGCACCTCTGCTGTTGTCAGATCTCTCAGACGAGGGCACTGATTGACCACAAACCAAAACAAAAAGATGCTCCCTTGCTGGTAAGCATCATTGGAACCTAGCTTTTAAGAAGTCCTGTTTCTTTCCGGTGCTGTGGGTATGCTGAACCCGGGACTGATGGCTGCTAGAGGTAGTTGAGCAGATAACCATCTTGGGAATTCTGGAGTCCATGTGATGAACTTATTCCTCACCCCTCAATCTAGCTTTCATTTCTCTGAAGAGCAGTCACCTAGACACACTCCAAAGAAAGGAACAGGAATCCTTACCAGATAATGGATGGAAAACGATATTAGGAGAAGCCCGCCCCAGACAGAATGGTGAGTGAAGGCCAGGGCATACGATGGAAAGAGGGGACCTGCAGAGCAGACAGAGAACTCAGTGCATCTAATCTAATAGGACCGAAGTAAGAAGATCGATATCTTGGGCTTCCCTGGTGGTGCAGTGGTTGAGAGTCCGCCTGCCGATGCAGGGAACACGGGTTCGTGCCCCAGTCCGGGAAGATCCCACATGCCGCGAAGCGGCTGGGCCCGTGAGCCATGGCCGCTGAGCCTGCGCATCCGGAGCCTGTGCTCCGCAACGGGAGAGGCCACAACAGTGAGAGACCCACGTACCGCAAAAAAAAGATCGATATCCTTAAGTCACCCCAAAAATCCCTTTCCCAGTTGTATGTTATCACACCACATGTATATTTGATGTTGTTTAACCAAACAAAATTGATTGTAAACGTAAAACTTATAATAAAACCTCACTTGTTTCTATTTTACTCATTCAAAATTTTCATCAGTAAGGAAAAGGATGCAAAAGAAATCAAACGTAAGACTTTGTAGCTTGAGGCTCCTGCCTAACGATTTTTTAATGGATTGGGCTGTACACACAAGGTCAGTCAAAGGTGGCAGGGGTGGAACTGCAGGAGGTATGAAGGACTTTGGGCCTGGACCAAAAGGAACCTCAAATTTAGACACTTGTTAATTATTTCAGTTTTGCTATAGATTATTATCATCATGCTTAGTATTATGTGAAACAGTCTATAAAGTCTGGATTTTTTTTCATCAGAATGAATGCTTTAGGTTTGATTTCTATATATCAGTTTTTCATTGCTTTGATTAATGAAAATAGTAGTAGTAACTACTTCTTAAGGTCCTATTATTATATCCATTTATTTACATTTATTTATTTTTGTGTATGGTATTAGGAGGTGTTCTAATTTCATTCTTTCACATGTAGCTGTCCAGTTTTTCCAGCACCACTTATTGAACAGGCTGTCTTTTCTCTATTGTATATTCTTGCCTCCTTTATCAAAGATAAGGTGACCATATGTGTGTGGGTTTATCTCAGGGCTTTCTATCATGTTCCCCTGATGTATATTTCTGTTTTTGTGCCAGTACCATACTGTCTTGATTACTGTAGCTTTGTAATATAGTCTGAAGTCAGGGAGCCTGATTTCCTCCAGCTCCGTTTTTCTTTCTCAAGTTTGCTTTGGCTATTCGGGGTCTTTTGTGTTTCCATACAAACTGTGAAATTTTTTGTTCTAGCCCTGTGAAAAATGCCATTGGTAGTTTGATAGGGATTGCATTGACTCTGTAGATTGCTTTGGGTAGTATAGTCATTTTCACAATGTTGATTCTTCCAATCCAAGAACATGGTATATCTCTCCATTTGTCTGTATCATCTTTAATTTCTTTCATCAGTGTCTTATAGTTTTCTGCATACAGGTCTTTTGTCTCCTTAGGTAGGTTTATTCCTAGGTATTTGATTCTTTTTGTTGCAGTGGTAAATGAGCATGTTTCCTTAATTTCTCTTTCAGATTTTTCATCATTAGTGTATAGGAATGCAAGAGATTTCTGTGAGAATTTTATCTTGTATGCATCACCCTGAGTAGTCTTTGCCAACTACTGATACAATTGTTTCCTTTGTTTCCTGTAAACATCTTTTTTGGGAGTTCTTAGTTGGCACTGAGATTGTACCTATAACTGTGTACATATGTGAATTCTCTTCACTTATACCAGGTGGTGAAAGACAATGGAAAATTGTCTGTAACACGCTGAGAGGAAAGTATTGTCAACCTATAATTCTTTACCCAGCAAAGTATTAATCAGGTGTGAAATTAAAAAACCAAAACAAACAAACAAGGGGAAAAACATGGTCAGAGAAGCAGAGGCTTTTCACACACCCTTTCATAGGAAATTTTCCGAGGATATATTCCCACAAACTAAGGTAATAAAACCAGAACGAGGAAGACGTGAGGACCAAGATGTAGCAGATCCAAATCAGGAAGGAAACAAAGCCTGAGCGGCAGCTGTGGTTTAAACTTGGCAGAGCCATCCGTCCAGATCAGAGCGAGCAGATAGAGGGCATCAGTGAATGGTCCCTGGGGAAAGGGGCACTCATGGGTTTCTATTTTATCCTTAAAAAGCTAGACCATGATGACAAAAAGCAATTGTAAATTCCAAGGGGGAAAAAAACATTCAAGACAGAATATATTTTGGGACATTACTGAAGTAGTGAATAATAATTACATGGTTGCAGTAATAAAACACTGCTTGATTTCCAACTTTTGGAATTAATCTTAGCCAAAGCAGTTGCTAAGCATGGAAGCCTTTGAAATGTTACAGAACACTGAGTTGATAATAATCAATATTTTTTTAATGCCTTCTATGTTCCAGGCACTGTTCTAGATGAGGGGATACAGTGAACAAAAGAGCTCTTAATGCTCACATTCTAGAAGCCGCGGGGTGGGGGTGGGGCGGTAAACAATAAACACATACAAATAAGTAAGAGAGTGTCTCGAGTAGCATGAAGATAAACAGGATAACATGAGAGCGCATAGCTAGGGGTAAGAGGTTGCTTTTGCTCACACAGACCTTTCAGAAGGAGTGATGCTCCGACTAGGATTCCAAAGATGAGGAAAAGGAGAAGATCCGGGGTGTGACCAGACTGAAGAGCAAAGGCCTTAAAACAAGAATGAACTTGTGATGGTCAAAAGATAAGGGGAGGGAGATGCAAGAGGGAGATATGGGGATATACGTAGATGTATAGCTGATTCACTTTGTTATACAGCAGAAACTAACACACCATTGTAAAGCAATTATACTCCAATAAAGATGTTAAAAAAAAAAGATAAGGGCCAGTTTAGCTGGAGCAGAGCAAATGAGGGGGAGAGTGTAAGAGTGTGGGTGTTAGAGAAAGCCCAGACAAGATCATTGAAGGTTTTATGGGCAATAGTGAGGGGGTTGCAATAAGAGACCACTTTTTAACAAGAGGAGTGATGTGATGCGATCTGATTATATTTCAGAAAAATCACGCTGGCTGTTATGTAGAGGACAGATTATAGCGAGATAAGAGGTGCTGGTCCTGGAGAGAGACGGTGATGACTTGCACTAGTGTTTTAGCAGTGGGGACGGTGAGAATATATTTTGGAGACAGCAATGACAGGACTTATGTGAGGTGAAAGGGAAGGAGAGGGTTCATTTCTGGCTGGAGCACCTGGTAGTTGGAGTAGCGTTGACTGAGAGTGGGATATTTGGGGTAGGAGCACCTTTTGGAGGTAAAATCAAGAGTCCATTGTTGGAGACGTTAACAAAGGAAATATTCTCAACCTCGAGGAGGTGCAAGTATTTGGGAGGGAAGCAGAAGTGCTAAAAGGATAGAGATGCCAGGATCCTCACCTTATACAGTGAGCAGTAAAAATATGGTTTCTTATTGATGGAACAAAGCAAAGGATACCTATATTGTTTCATGTAATAAAGAGAGTCCAAAGTGATACAACCATATTGATTAAGTTACAGATGAGGGGGGCAAGAGGAGGCTATTAGTGATACAAATGCAGATGTGTTATAAAAAGAAGTCAATGGATAACATCTAAAATTGGTAAATTAAGAAAGAACTCTATGAGCAGATTATTAAGTGATTGGAGCAAACCATCAAAAGAACTAAAAACAAAAGCAATTTAAAAAAACAAGCATGAAAGAAGGGAACAGTGGGTCAAGGGACTGTTGCTTTTTTTTTTTTTTTTTCAGTCCTCTGTGTGGGTTATTTCGTTAAAGAATGAAAGGGTAATGTTTTTAATGGCCTCAACAAAGTCAGATTTTCTGCATATGGCGTGGAAGTCCTTTTTGGTTTCCCAAAATTAATTCAACAGTGGGGAAGGAGGGGGGTATTAAAAGTCTTATTTCTCCAAAATAATACCAAGAATCTTCCACTTAAAAACATGCTGGAAGGTGGGTGTGCTACCAGGTGTCAAAAGAAAAGGTTAGTCGTCTGTTCCTTTCTTGACCTGTAGGTGTTTCAACAATTCTAATTTAATTTAATTCTAATTTAAATCATGTTCCGTGTCCTCTACCACCTTCTAGAGAACCATCCAAGCCCCCACCAGAATTTACGGTTTTTCTGGGCTGTTTGGCCAACTTAATGGAATGGAGAGTCCCAGGAAAGGAAGAAAGGCTGGAGACAGAAGGCAGTACAAAGGAGCAGAGTGGCAGCCACAGAAACAGACACTTAAAAAGTGACTGTGGGGACTTCCCTGGTGGTCCAGTGGTTAAGACTGCGTGCTTCCAGTGCAGGGGGCGTGGGTTCGATCCCTGGTCAGGGAACTAAGATCCCGCATGCCGTGCTGCATGGCAAAAAAAAAAAGTGACCACGGAGGGGAGGGCCACGCGGGGGGTTGCAATACACTGCTTAGCTGGAGATCTGTGGTCAGCTCCTTGGCCACGTATCTATCAACAAAAGTGTCTTCACCCACCCGCCTGCCCCCTCTCTCCCATCCCTCCAGCCCAGCAAGCTGAGGACACACTTGCCACTGACTCACCTGCTCTAGCATAAATGGGGAAGAGACCCTTTTAAGACCTCTTCTGAGTGATGTTCTGATACTCTCAGGAGAAATTCTCTTCTGTGTGCTTCTGTTTGCTTTTCTCTCCACCCTCTTAGCCTGTTTGTTACTGTGACTCCTGCTTCTCCTTTTGCCCCACATTCTCCCTCCCAGACCCCTTCCTCCCTGGAACCACCCTTTCCGTAGCCTGGGCTCAGCTACTTTCCCTCACCTCCTCCCCCGCAACAGACATGCGCACCGGGTGGCTGACATCCATGGAAGATTGGTTACAGCATCGATGGACGCCCTTAGGATGTGCGTGTTTTAGGAAGAGGAATGTTGTGTTAAAATTCCATCCAGGTTCCATCCCTCACTCCTTAATATTCAACTTAATGCCTGAGACCCCAAAGCGTGGCATTATAATATCCATCTGTGCACAGAGTAATCCCATCAAACTCGAATTTCACCCAGTCTTGTGGATTTTCTGGAACTTTACAACAGAAGCTTTGAAAGCATGAGCAATGTCAGCAGAGCCTTAAACAGCGTGATAACCTTAGCTCACTGTGGATGTGCGCTGGTAGGAGGAAACTCTCTCATTCCCATCTTACAACCAAGAAAGTTTGACTAAACATCAGGACAGGTTTTTGACTGTCAGAGACTGATGAAATGATGGGAACTGCAGCTATAACTGCTTTCCATCCTTAGTGAAACCTGAAAATAGAAGTCATATTATATTGTTGCCCGGGAGCAGATCAGGTAACTTCTGAGGTCCCTCTGCTTCTCGGTTCTGCTCGTCTTTCACTGGCAATTCGTGGAGTATCGTGAGACTGTAGGGCTGGGACGAGCTTAAAGATTCCAGCCAGTTCCAGGCAATGGTCAGACTCCAACAGAACTCACCCCTGACTGCTTACTAATTGCTCTGCTCGTAAGGACCTCCAGACGAATCGATTCCACAGCTCCTTTGGTGATATATTTAATGATCTTAAATATCCCACTCAGGAAATTTGGTCCTCTTCCTAAACCGAAATTTCCTATGCTTTGGTTGCTTCTCGTTCTCAGGGACTGTAGGAACAGCTGTCACCATCTAGTGACTCACCTCACGATACCTTCATATACTCATCTGACCTTTTATCTCCTTCATTCGTGGGTCTTATTCTCCGGCTCTTTAATATATTCAAATTATTTGTGCTCAAGATCAACAGCAGTTGGAAAGCAGTCATAGTGGGGTGACTACTGAGTTGTGTCTACTTCCTCACTCTATAAAGTTACTGGAAATTCAATTTAGCACGATATACCAATCATTGACCAATCATTGCTCATCACTCCCAGATGCATGCTCTGAGGGACAGGAAATTCACGCTACTGGGCGTGTACGCCATTGCTCACCCAGAGGGAGGTGGCATTTCTCAGTCTCAGTCTGAGAAACTTCCTTTCGCTTCCATTAGGTGCTCCCCATTATAAGAGACGGGTTAGATTGGGAGGGGCCCCGCACAGGGATGTCACAGGTATCTTGGCTATAGCAGATGCCAACACAGAGTCTGTGTGCAAGCCTGAGAGCGCGTTACAGTCCAAGAGGCCTTGAGTGCCCTTGGGCCCGAGACAGCTCAGAACCCTCCAGAGATGAGTCACCCTTCGCAGGTTCGGCATTTTGGCCTAGAGCGACACCATCCCCAGTGAACAGTGGAAGTGAAATATGCCTCTTACTGTCTCCACCGCTGAGAAAACGAATTGCTCATATTAGTTTTCTATGATACCAGGACAGTCAGTGGCTCGGGAATAAAACGCTGTAGTCATGAACGTTTATTGACAGCACAGGCCTCAAGGTATTTATTGAAAAGCTATCAGATTCTCTAGTCATGGAATTGATTTATTATCAATGAACATTTACTGAGCGCTTGTGACACAGGAAACACCCTTCTGTACATCGTGGGTAGCCACACGCATCCTTCAGTCCCCGACCCCCTAGCCTTGACAGCCAACATGAACCCAGATGAACGCTGGTACCCCAGTGAAGTCTGTGTTAAAGGTGCATGAAAGCATAGAGGCCGGAGCCCCTAACTCTGCCTGGGAGAGTACAAGGTGCTGTTCTTCCAGCTGGTCTGGAAGCACTTGTCCAGCAGAGAGGCAGGGAAGGGCTGAGGTAGGGCACCGGAAAGCACCGGAAAGGCAGGTACCTCGCAGGGGCTGATCTGGGTGGGACAGATTGACAGGCACCTTCTATGTGAAATGACCGTAGGTCCTCGCTTGCCAGGGACAGTCGTGGTTTATGGCTATTGCCCCAACATAATAATTAATAGAGCTGCCTCTTTTAACTCTGAAGAGCGTCCCAGACAGATGATCAGTTACACGGCCACCTGACGTATACACTGTGCAGGTGGGCTTAGTAGGTTTTGTGAAGCAGTGAACTAATCAGATTTGTGTTCTGGAAAGATAGCTCCAGCAGCTATGAGGAGGACAATTTGTAGAGGGAAGAGCCTAGAAGCAGAGAAAGAGAGAAGTAGAATTAGATACCACTTGCCTTGAAAACTAACTCTGTCCTAACCATATTCCAAACACAAGCTTGCCTAAGTGTTGGTTATAAGAACATCTCTGTCTCCAGTTATAATTTCTTGAACAGCCTCAAAGCTGCATAGATGTTCTGCATGTGTCTTGGTCTTTTAAATTCTTGGTAATTTTCAGAAATTATATTAGCAATATATCTACCAACCTGCCTTTTTTTTTTTTTTTTTTTTTTTTAACAATATCACAGAGACGAAGATTCTGAGAAATTCTTGGGGGGGAAACATCTCCAGACTTCCTTGGAGAAAAGGTCTCTGCAAGGTAGAAGAGCTCTGATTTGCGCAAGTTTGTGTTAAAAGGTCACATGCTCTTTTGATAGGAAGCTGCTCCTGGCATTTATTGTGACATTCCTTTGAATGGCTTTCCCAGTCTTACAAACAGGTTTTACCAAGCCACCCACACTTCTCAGGTGTTTTCTCTGAGACAGATGACTCGGGCTGAGGTGTCAGAGCCATGGAACTGAGTTAATTGGACCTGGAGACTAACCAGGAACAGTGGCCTCATTAGCACCCCTGAACTAACCCAGCACAGCCTCATTGCACAAGGCACTTCCGGTAAATGCACCTTGTAGGTGGATGTCTGTGATCACCCACATCTGGGGCATGTATGCTTCCTTCCTATGGGGCTGCTTGGACAGGCTGACTAAGCATGGTGACAGCATGAGACCCCGCAGTGGCCAAGTCATCTGGAAGGGCCTGGAGCCCAACTTACCAGCATGTTCATGCTTGAGAAGCAGCGTGACGTGGCCGAAAGAGCACAGGCTTTGGACTGAGACCGGCCCGCGTTTCAGTGCATCTCTGGACGAGACACCTTGGGTGTTTTCTTAAACCTCTGGGTACCTTATAATTCATCATCCATGAGTGAGGATAACACTGCCTGCTTTGCATGTTGGTGGAATGGGGTTAGTCTAGCCAAACGACGAGCACAGCTGTGGCACATAGTAGGTGCTCAGTTGATGGTGGCTGAGTTTATTCCCCTCATGTCATCATGATTACTACGGAATCGGTTCTGTCCCGATACAGCCATTCGTCCAACAAATACTCTTTGAGCACATACTACTCGCTGAGCAGCGTCCTCTGCACCAGGGCTGTAGCCATGAACAAAATAAACAAGGCTTCTGTCCTTAGGACGCTTAGACAGACACCCTAATTCGCCTCGTCTTCCTTCGTTCACTTTTTTTTTTTCAGTTGTTTTTAACATGTTTTATTGTATGTAATTTTTCAACGTTCTTTTTTGCGTATTCTTTTCCATTCTGGTTTATCACAGGATATTGAATATAGTTCCCTGTGCTCTACAGGAGGACCTTGTTGTCTGTCCTCTTCATTCACTTCTTAATTGATCAGCTTCTGCCCCCACTGCCACTTGTTACCCTTTGCCAGTGTCCCCTCACCCTCAGCCAGAAACTCCTGTCTCCTCAATACTTTTACCCCATTAACAGCCCCGAAAGGCCAGCATCTGCACCTCTTCCTCACCTGCAGGCACACCCACTTCCCTTCACGGGTGGTCCCAGACTTACAACTGTTTGACTTAGAACGTTTTGACTGTATGATGGTGTGAAAGTGATAACCATTCAGTAGAAACTGCACTTCACGTTTTGAATTGTGACCTTTTCCCAGGCTAGTGATGTGCATCCCTGACTCTTCGTGATGCTGGGCAGCCACGCCATCACGAGGGTGAGCCACCGACACAGGCATGACCACTCTGTACCCAGAGGACCATTCTGTCGTTCACTTTCAGTACGGTATTCGACCAGTCACATGAGATATCCAATGCAACAGACATTGTGTTCGATGATTTTGCCCAACTGTAGGCTAATGTAAGTGTTCTGAGCATGTTGAAGGTGGGCTAGGTTCAGCCGTGATGTCAGTAGGTCAGGCGTATTAATTGCATTTTTAGCTTATGATATTTTCAGATTACAATGGGTTTATCGGGATGTAACCCCATCGTAAATTGAGAAAGATCTATACTTCCTCAGGCAAGCGGCCCACACTACCTACCTTGGAGACGTCTCAGGTGCCAGACCTTCTGCTGGAAACTGACCCCCCTTCATCTTTCAGGTTTCAGCTTAGATGACCCCATCCCCAGACAAAGTTAAGTCCTCGTGTTCGTGTCATCTAGTAACACCCTATTTTTCCCTCATAACACCACAGTTATCATTAATTTGTGTGCATGTGTTAATTTAGCATCTGTCACTTTCAGGAAGTTGTGAGGAGTTCCACAAGGGGAGGTCTGTGCCTGAGGACCAGTCTAGATGCTCAGAAACTATGTATTGAATGAATATTGATTTAGGAAGCCACAGATGGATTTCTCATCGCTGAAGGTGTTTGATCGTAATGAGAAACTTTGAAGCAGGTGTGTGGAATTGACCTTCAGTGCTGGACTCCTTGTTCAGACGCCACTGGTGGTAATACAGTCCCTCCTTGAGAGTGTTTAGTGGTGACCACGCTGTAGGTCAGTTTGGTCCCGAATAGATGTGTCCTCAACCACCAAACCATTGCTGGCCAAATGAAGAGCGGCTGCTCTGAGGGACAGAGGCAGCAGAGCAGGTGACTGAGAGCTAAGGGTTGAATGGTTCTGGAATCTGAGCAGCTGCTCCCTGGTCAGGGTTCCAGGGTCCACTGGGGGTGAGGTTGAAGAGGGACAGAGGTGGGAGCTGCATTGTGAAAGTGGGTGCTGCCAGGATGCCTTCTGCTGCTACAGAGAAGAATCTTCTCTTTAAGGGACAGGTTTATTAGCACATGACAGTGTTTCCTAGATGATGACATTATTTTTAGTTCTACACATTATGCAACAGAGAGCACTGTCATCAAAGGTGATGGACTGTTTGTATAATTCTGAGGCTAGGGGGTATGTTTTCTCTAGAAGGATCACATATTCCCTTTGTAACAGTGACAACAAAATGCAGATGGGCCTTGTTGGGATTCCCTTCTGTACCCTCCCCCTTAAATGTCACATGGCCTTGAGCCTCGGATGACTCCTTAGAATGAAGTGGAACTACATGCAAGGGCCTCTGTGCCCCTTTATTTGTTTTCTCCGCGCTCACCATTACCTTCCTTTCATTTTCTAGTTATCCGTCCTCTTAGTCTGTCTCCCCCATTAAACTGTAAGCTCCCTAAGAACAGGGGATGTGTCGTGTGTATATCCGAGTCATCCACTGCCCCAGCACAGGAAGCGCTAAATAAACATCAAAGGAGGGAAGGAAAGAGTCAGGTAGGCTCTGGTCAGAGGAGTTCACCCTGGGTTGTACACTGCACCGAAACCCTGACTGTAGAGCCACTTAGCAATCATTGCCAAGTATAGGGTGTCGGCTTAGAAAGGAAAGGGACCTAACACGCTGACTGAGATTTTCCTAAGTGACTTTGAAGGAAGCTGATGTCGGATCCAGATTTGTGTGAATAATTAGAAACTTCAGAGCGAGCATAAGAAAAATCTGCCTGCTAAATGACAGCCCTCTTCTCAGCCCATTTTGACCCAGTCTGGAAGGGAAAGAAATGCAGAGGTGCGAGGTCCCGCTCCTTTTGTGCCTGGGCTCCGCTCCCAGCCTCCCACGGCAGCCAGGACCCCACGCGGTTGCTGGAAGCCGGTGTGGTTACAGGGGAAAGTGCTTCTACAGACAATCTGCTAACTGACTTCCAGGTTCTGACAGATACAGTTAAACAAAGCAGATTATTCCCACGTAGCCCTTTTAGCCCAGCAAGAAAGGTAGTAAACCAAAATAACATCATACCAAAAAAGGTTTAAAAAACCAAATACATTAAATCAAATACTTAGTAGCTCATCTTACACCAAGACACAGCAGTTTAAGGCAGGATTGACTGTCGTGCGTGCAGTGGAGGGAGGTGGCGGGGGACAGAGAACTGCATGATTTACTGGGTCCTCATGGGTGAAGCAGCCCTTCACTCTCCTGATTCTTGCTCAGTTTGGAATTGTTCCCACTGGTACCCAAATGCGTGGGCTAAGTACATACTTCTGAGCCTTAGATTAACCTCATCCCCCAGTAATCACTATGTATTTAGAAATACCTATGTTGGGCTTCCCTGGTGGCGCAGTGGTTGAGAGTTCGCCTGCCGATGCAGGGGACACCGGTTCATGCCCTGGTCTGGGAAGATCCCACATGCCGCGGAGCGGCAGGGCCCGTAAGCCATGGCCGCTGAGCCTGCGCGTCTGGAGCCTGTGCTCCGCAGCAGGAGAGCACACAACCGTAAGAGGCCCGCGTACCGCAAAAAAAAAAAAAAAAAAAAAAAAAAAAAAAAGAAATACCTATGTTAGCAAAGAAGATTCACCCAAAAAAAGATACCAAAAAAGATAGAAAAAATGATACACATTTGAATACATATCAACTTCATTAATAATCAAAGGTATGTTAGCAAAACAATAAGATACTACTTTTCCCTTCAAGTCAGTGTAGTTTATTTTAATGATAACGTTCTACATTAGTGAGAATGCAGTAAGATTCTGCATTGGTTTATTGCTAGTGAGAGAGGTAATTGATACAAGTCTGGAAAACCATTTGCAAGCATGAATCAAAAGACCTGAAAACCTTCCTGCCCTTAAAAGGAATGAAAGGAAATATAATAGAATTTAATATTTAATGTAATAGTATTTATTTCAAGGATTACATTGTACATTTAGAGTCAGAGGAAAAAATAACATTACTAATTTTGTAATGTTCATATTCTTTGTCCTAACAATCACCTTTCAAGATATATGTCCTCAGAAGGTAATTAGAAATGTGGACAAAAATCTATATGTAAAGATGCATGTAGCAGTTATCTATAAATAGTGAAAACTGTACACAACTGAAACATTGAAAGAATATCTGAACAAATACTTGTATAGCCATATGATGAAATTTTTTACAGCCACTAAAACTTACCCTTACAAACTTTTTGATGTCAAAAGAGAGTGCTTATGATATAATAAGTTTTTAAAGTACAAAATACTATATCCAAATTGCAATCACAACTTTGAAAAGAATATAGACATAAAAAGGAGTAGAAGAAAATATACCAAAATGGTTAATGCTAGGTGCTTTTGTTCTTACTTCTTACAACGTTTCTGTGCTTTCTAGCTTTATCTCAATGACAATCAAGGGGAAATTGTAAGAAAAAATCATTTTTATGGCAAAATTTAATGACTAGAAGGGTATGTTAAATATCAGTGTTACTATGTAAATATGTCAAAATATTAACCAAGGTTCTCTCCCGAGGATGGTGAGATAGTATTATGGGTAAAATTTTGTTTCTCCTCCTTTATACTTTCCTCCATTTTCCAAATTTTCTACAGTGAACATGTATGAATTTTAGAATTAGATAAAAAGAAAAAAGTTGGAAAAAGTGAAAGCAAAAAAAGTGCAGAACGTATAATAGGACTGAGTTAATGACAGTAATAAATGTTGTTAGTTTGCTTGTAAAAATCTTCAAAAACATAGCTTTCTCTGAATGATTCACCAACTAATCTTGAGAGTCAGAATTTTAACTTTCGGTGTGAAAGTTTTGTATCATGGATCATTTATTTTAGTTGTCTCTGGGTATTAAAATTTCTTTTTAATTCAAACCCTCCGTAATATACATATTTTTCTCGCAGCAAGTTTCTGAGACCACTACTCATCTGGGTTGGCTTTGTCTCAGCAGTCCTTATAAACTAGACGCTGTATCTCTGGTGACCTACCATGGCCATATAAATCAGTTACCATACTTATGCATAAGGAGGGATTAGGTTTTTCCCAAAATAATTTAATATTTTAACAACAGGCATATTCAGTTTGCCACAAACACTGTTTTGCAGTCGAATGAGGTTTACTGTAGGATAGCTACCCTGTTATTACATGCACAGCACTGATAAACACAGAAGGTGAAGCTGAAAGGTCAAGAAATACTTCATTTAAAGTTCTGTGGCTGGGAATGGACATAGTTTATTTACATTGCAAGAAATTGATGATAGGTGATCAATAAAAGAGAAAGATATTTAAGAGAGTAGAAGGAGTATTAGGGATGGAAATAATAAAACATGATTAAAAGGTAATGGTCATAAAGCACATGAGAAAAATAAACTTAACTTCAAACAATTAAGATCCCTATTGCATGTGGATTACAAGTATGTAGGGGTTTTTTTAAGACTTTTGTAATGCAACCTTTCTTTAAGGAACTTCCACAACAGGCAAAGGGCAGGAAATTCAAGATCACATTCAGTAATTTAAAAGCCCCTGAAGGACAATTTGGTTCATAATCAAAAGAAGATTCATAGCTGAGTAGCCTTGGGCCACTAAACCTCGCTTTATTTCCTATAAAAAGGGGATAATATCTGGCCAGCTGAGGATCAGATTAAAGTGTGTGTGTGTGTGTGTGTGTGTGTGTGTGCGTGTGCGTGTGCGTGTGAAAGCACACACATGAGCACACATTCTGGGGTACTTGATAAGCACATGAAGATAATAACAAAAATAGTTAACACTCATCTTGTCCTTATTCCAAGCTAGGCTCTATTCAAAGCACTGTACGTGCACTGACACACATAAACGTCACAACTTGAGAAGGGTGCTATTATGATCCTCATTTTATAGCTGAAGAAACTGAGGCACAGAGACATTCAGGAACTTGCTCGAGAGCACAGCTAATTAGTAATAGACAAGCACCCAGGCATCCTGTACTCTAGATGCTGCTTCCTCTCCAATGTAAAGCACCCGTATTATTCAAAGCGGAAGGAGTGAAATATTTAGAAACGGAAGCACACTTTAAAACAGAAAATGAGAGGGGCAGAAGAGACCTTGGAAATAACCTCTGTTTCCTCTCATCTCCCTGGGGATGCATTCTATAGCCAAACCAGTGAGAATTGTGGAGGGAGCCTTTTTCTCATGAAAAAGATGTTTCCTGGGCTTTCTTACTGTCAGCAGTTGTGTCCTCTGACAGCGAGCCTTGGAAGGAGAACGGTTTGTCTGCCGTTTCAAACCACAGGTGCGACCACGTGTTACTTATTTTCCGTTTATCCTGCAGTGAAAAGGCACTAATATAATGTGCTTCCCTAAAGTGTGAACCAAACACTTTTACTCAAACTTCAAAGAACACTCTTCACTTCCAAAAGCAAAGTCTTTTTCCCTCGTTGCTCCGTCCTAAATTAACCGTTAACCATCCGGTGCCCGACATTGTTTTCTGGTCCGGTCGTGCTCAGAAATAAGTTGTTTCTGTTGGGCCTTGGTGCTCAAGTGTTGGAACTTACTCTTTGGAGATCAGGGCTCTGCCTCTGAGAATGTGTCTTTTCACTGTCCAACTGCTGCCCATACAGATAAACTGTCATAAACTAGCCCAGAGATCAGCGAACTGTGGCCCACGGGCCACATGTGGCCCGCCACCAAGGTGGTTTTGCATTTTTAAATGGTTAGCAGAAAAAATCAAAAGAAGGATAATGTTTCGTGACACCTGAAAATTACATAAAATTCAAATCCATTGTCCACGAGTAAAACCGTCTGGGAACACATCGGGCCCGTCCATTTACGTCTACACAGCAGCCAGGCTGAGTGGTTGCAGGACAGATTGTATGGCCTGCAGAGCTGAAATGTTCACTCTCTGGCCCTTTAGAGAGAAACTTTGCCGACCCCTAACTAACAACGCAGCATCTCGGGCCCCATCCAGTCTGGCCACTTTTACAAAAATAGGCTAAGCCTCCCGAGTTGAAAGGCTCACATTATTTCGCTGAGTAATAACTGCACTGCTGAAACCTCAGTCGGATTTGACACTTTGTCCCACAAGTCACTGACCATCTCTGCACTTGGCATACTTAAACTAGACCATCTCACTCTTAAGCTGCCTTAATTGGGGTGAGTGCCCTGCATTATTTGTCTGTAAAATATTTGAGGTTTCTGGGAGCACACTGTAAAAGAAACAAACATCGGGCTTCCCTGGTGGTGCAGTGGTTGGGAGTCCGCCTGCCGATGCAGAGGACACGGGTTCGTGCCCCGGTCCGGGAAGATCCCACATGCCGCGGAGCGGCTGGGGCCGTGAGCCATGGCCGCTGAGCCTGCGCGTCCGGAGCCTGTGCTCCACAACGGGAGAGGCCACAACAGTGAGAGGCCCGCGTACCGCAAAAAACAAGAAACAAACATCAGTTTACAGGTTCCACACAAGGAGCCTATAAATTCCTTAGATTAAGGAATGTGGCACAATTCACTTTCTGACAGACCCAAAGGCACTCTGATATTCCTCTTTTCCCTTCTTTTAATTCTATGGTTTTAATGTTAGATTTTCTGTTGTTCATTTTTTTTCTGAAGCTCAGAAATTAATTGTTAACTAGCCAGTTGCTAAAATTCATTTTAAAATTGTAGCTAAAACTTTTTGTTGCCACAAACCCCGTGCCTGCCCAAAATCTGTGAGCAGCGTTTCATCACATGTGTGAGTTGTAGCAGCTGCTCGGTCCCAGCATGGTTTCCTCCACCCACTGGGAGCCCCTTGGGAGCCCCTCCTCCATTCATTCAGAGCACGTGCTTGTTGAGTGCCTACAGTACACCAGTACACCAGTACACCTCGACCCTGTACCCAGTGTCCATCTCAGAGCACCTACAGTCCATTTCAGGGTTTGTAAAGAAACAGTTGCAATAGTGTTGTTAAAAATACAGTTAGAGAGGGACTGCCCTGGCAGTCCAGTGGTTAGGACTCCATGCTTCCGCTGCCATGGGCCCAGGTTCAGTCCCTGGTCGAGGAACTAAGATCCCACAAGGCATGCAGCACAGCCAAATAAATAAATAAAAATACAGATAGGGAAAGGTTGGTGGAGATGAGCATACAGTGCCCCATGGGGAGACAGAAGGATACGTTACAGAACAGCTGGCCTTTCCATTGTCTGTCCATTCCATAAGGAACTATGTTCTCCCAGGTGTGAGGCCCCAGGTGAGATCATAGCCCCAGTCCTCCTGGAGCTTACACTCACATAGGGCAAACCCCCCTCCCAAAACAAGTAAACAAATGAATAAAAATAGTTCTCTATAGTAGCAAGTGCTAAGGAGGAATAAACAGGGCTCTGAGACAGAGAATTAAAGGAGGTGACCTGTTTTGGATAGAGTGGTTGGAGAAGGCCAAGGGCAGAGGTGACATTTAAGTTAAGGTTCGAAAGATGAAAAGGAGCTCTTCATGTAAAGACGGAGCCAGGCAGAAAAAATGGTAGGTGCAAAGGCCCTGAGGCAGAAAAGAATTTGGTGAGTTGAGAGAAGACCAGGAATTGGAGAGGCAGACTGTTTAGAAGGATGAGGAGTTAACCAATCCTGGGAGCGCGGTGGAGAGGAGGGAGAGGTGTGGCTCTGCGGGCAAAGGTTTAGCACAACCAGGCTTGCTGGTGGATAAGCACGTGACTCGGGGAGCCCCGAATATGGTACTCTGCCGGGAAGAGCAGGGAGAGCAGGCTGGGACGCCGATGCGGAGCCAGATTGTGACAGGCCTCGCGTATCAGGCCAAGGGATTTGGGTTTCATCCAGTAGACAACAGGCAGCCAAAACGGGAATTTTTCTGTCTCTAGTTAAAAATATTTTTTTCTGATAACAAAAGTAACTCTGTGTGTGGAAATTTGGGGAAATGTACATGAGGACACTGAAGAAAAAAGTCTGTATGCACACATGCAAACCACTGTTAACATATTTTGTATCTTCTTTGGCATACCGATATAGTTTTCCAAAAATGAGATTTTTTTTTAATACAGTCTATTTTATAATTGCTATTTCACTTAACATTGTAGAGCAGTCATTCTGAAAATGTCTTCCTGTGTCACTCAGTATTCTTTTCCGGCACAACTTTGCATACCTGTGTGGTATTTCATGCTAAAAATGAACTAAAATTTATTTATATTGTTTTGTTGTCAGCCCTTACAGTTGAGCATCTAGAATGTTTCTAGTGTTTAGTTCTATAAGCAGTGCTGTGATAATTGTCCTTAGAGGGATGTATTTATTTCTATCCATGATTGTTTCCTTAGGAATTCCTAGAAGTGGAATTGTGGGGTCAAAGGGCATATATCCTTCAAGGCTTTTTATACATATTTCTAGATAAGCTTTCTAAAGCTTGTGCCATTTTGCGCTCCCACCAGCCAGCTATCAGCGTGCCTCATGTACCAAGTTACTCACTCAGCACTGGATTTCATTTGCCAGTTTGACAGAGAAAAAACTTCTGTATATCTGTCGTTTTCATCTACATTTTTTAAATGAAGTTGAACAGTTTCTCCCATGGGTCTACTTGTCATCTGTACATGTGCTGTGAATTGTTCATATCCTTTGCCTCTTTTTATCTTTTGGTGCCTCCATCATTGGGTTACTAGTTTGTAAGAGCTCTTTATCTATGAGGACTATTAACCCTCATATGGTGCAAATACTTTCCCAATCTGTCTTTTTTTAATTGCATTGTTTTTCTACAGAAGTTTCGCATTTTTGTGTAATCAGATCTGCCTTTTCCTTTAGCCTTCGTGTGAATGCTGTAAAAAGTCTTACCCGTCCAAAAAGGTTAAAGACTCACCTATATTTCCTTCTCATTCTGCAGTAGTTTTGTTTTGTATATTTCAACACATTGTCATCTTTAATCAGACTTCCGTGTTAAAAAGACAACTGGAGAATTGTGAAGGAGATCTTAGAGGGAGATGAACTGGTATCAGGGAGCCATTTAAGTAGTTACTGCAGTTGGCCAAGACGTATGGGGTCATGCCAGTGAATCTAACCCCCAGACACAGTCCAACTGCACAGCGCATGCCCGTCAGTAAAATCTCATCACATGTAGTGATTCTCAGCTGAGGGGAGGCAAGTGGGAGAACTCCCAGCTCAGTTGGGAATCCCTGGTGGAGATTTAAAGGAAAGGGGATTTTTTTTTCTTTTTTTTATACAGCAGGTTCTCATTAGTCATCCATTTTATACACATCAGTGTGTACATGTCAATCCCAATCTCCCAGTTCATCACACCACCACCACCACCCCCCGCAGCTTTCCCCCCTTGGTGTCCATACGTTTGTTCTCTACGTCTGTGTCTCAATTTCTGCCCTGCAAACCGGTTCATCTGTACCATTTTTCTAGGTTCCACATACATGCGTTAATATACGATATTTGTTTTTCCCTTTCTGACTTACATCGCTCTGTATGACAGTCTCTAGATTCATCCAGGTCTCAACAAATGACCCAATTTCGTTCCTTTTTATGGCTGAGTGATATTCCATTGTATATATGTACCACATCTTCTTTATCCATTCGTCTGTCGATGGGCATTTAGGTTGCTTCCATGACCTGGCTATTGTAGATAGTGCTGCAGTGAACATTGGGATGCATGTGTCTTTTTGAATTATGGTTTCCTCAGGGTATATGCCCAGTAGGGGGATTGCTGGGTCATATGGTGATTCTATTTGTAGTTTTTTAAGGAACCTCCATACTGTTCTCCATAGTGGCTGTATCAATTTACATTCCCACCAACAGTGCAAGAGGGTTCCCTCTTCTCCACACCCTCTCCAGCATTTGCTGTTTGTAGATTTTTTGATGATGGCCATTCTAACTGGTGTGAGGTGATACCTCATTGTAGTTTTGATTTGCATTTCTCTAATGATTAGTGATGTTGAGCAGCTTTTCATGTGCCTCTTGGCCATCTGTATGTCTTCTTTGGAGAAATGTCTGTTTAGGTCTTCTGCCCATTTTTGGATTGGGTTGTTTGTTTTTTTAATATTGAGCTGCATGAGCTGTTTATATATTTTGGAGATTAATCCTTTGTCCATTAAGTCGTTTGCAAATATTTTCTCCCATTGTGAGGGTTGTCTTTTCGTCTTCTTTATGGTTTCCTTTGCTGTGCAAAGCTTTGAAGTTTCACTAGGTCCCATTTGTTTATTTTTGTTTTTATGTCCATTACTCTAGGTGGTGGATCAAAAAAGATCTTGCTGTGATTTATGTCAAGGAGTGTTCTTCCTATGTTTTCCTCTAAGAGTTTTATAGTGTCCAGCCTTACATTTAGGTCTCTAATCCATTCTGAGTTTATTTTTGTGTATGGTGTTAGGGAGTGTTCTAATTTCATTCTTTTACATGTAGCTGTCCAGTTTTCCCAGCACCACTTATTGAAGAGACTGTCTTTTCTCCATTGTATATCCTTGCCTCCTTTGTCATAGATTAGCTGACCATAGGTGCGTGGGTTTGTCTCTGGGCTTTCTATCTTGTTCCATTGATCTAGGTTTCTGTTTTTGTGCCAGTACCATACTGTCTTGATTACTGTAGCTTTCTAGTATAGTCTGAAGTCTGGGAGTCTGATTCCTCCAGCTCCGTTTTTTTCCCTCAAGACTGCTTTGGCTATTTGGGGTCTTTTGTGTCTCCATACAAATTTTAAGATTTTTTGTTCTAGTTATGCAAAAAATGCCATTGGTAATTTGATGGGGATTGCATTGAATCTGTAGATTGCTTTGGGTAGTATAGTCATTTTTACAATATTAATTCTTCCAATCCAAGAACATGGTATATCTCTCCATCTGTTGGTGTCATCTTTAATTTCTTTCATCAGTGTCTTCTAGTTTTCTGCATACAGGTCTTTTGTCACCCTAGGTAGGTTTATTCCTAGGTATTTTATTCTTTTTGTTGCAATGGTAAATGCGAGTGTTTCCTTAATTTCTCTTTCAGATTTTTCATCATTAGCGTATAGGAATGCAAGAGATTTCTGTGCATTAATTTTGTATCCTGCAACTTTACCAAATGCATTGATTAGCTCTAGTAGTTTTCTGATGGCATCTTTAGGATTCTCTATGTATAGTATCATGTCATCTGCAGACAGTGACAGTTTTACTTCTTCTTTTCCAATTTGGATTCCTTTTATTTCTTTTTCTTCTCTGATTGCCGTGGCTAGGACTTCCAAAACGATGTTGAATAATAGTGGTGACAGTGGACATCTTTGTCTTGTTCCCGATCTTGGAGGAAATGCTTTCAGTTTTTCCTCCATTGAGAATGATGTTTGCTGTGGGTTTGTCGTATATGGCCTTTATTATGTTGAGGTAGGTTCCCTCTATGGCCACTTTCTGGAGAGTTCTTATCATAAATGGGTGTTGAATTTTGTCAAAAGATTTTTCTGAATCTATTGAGATGATCATATGGTTTTTCTTCTTCAGTTTGTTAATATGGTGTATCACATTGATTAATTTGCATATATTGAAGAATCCTTGCATTCCTGGGATAAACCCCACTTGATCATGGTGTATGATCCTTTTAATGTGTTGTTGGATTCTGGTTGCTAGTATTTTGTTGAGGATTTTTGCATCTATATTCATCAGTGATACTGGTATATAATTTTCTTTTTTTGTAGTATCTTTGTCTGGTTTTAGTATCAGGGTGATGGTGGCCTCATAGAATAAGTCTGGGAGTGTTCCTTCCTCCGCAGTTTTTTGGAAGAGTTTGAGAAGGATGGGTGTTAGCTCTTCTCTAAATGTTTGATAGAATTCACCTGTGAAGCCATCTGGTCCTGGACTTTTGTTTGTTGGAAGGTTTTTAATCACAGTTTCGATTTCATTACTTGTGATTGGTCTGTTCATATTTTCTATTTCTTCCTGGTTCAGTCTTGGAAGGTTATACCTTTCTAAGAATTGGTCCGTTTCTTCCAGGTTGTCCATTCTATTGGCGTAGAGTTGCTTGTAGTAGTCTCTTAGGATGCTTTTTATTTCTGTGGTGTCTGTTGTAACTTCTCCTTCTTCATTTCTAATTTTATTGATTTGAGCCCTCTCCCTCTTTTTCTTGATGAGTCTGACTAATGGTTTATCAATTTTGTTTATCTTCTCAAAGAACCAGCTTTTAGTCTTATTGATTATGCTATTGTTTTCTTTGTTTCTATTTCATTTATTTCTGCTCTGATCTTTATGATCTCTTTCCTTCTGCTAACTTTGGATTTTGTTTGTTCTTCTTTTCTAGTTCCTTTAGGTGTAAGTTTAGATTGTTTATTTGAGATTTTTCTTGTTTCTTGAAGGCTTGTATAGCTATAAACTTCCCTCTTAGAACTGCTTTTGCTGCATCCCATAGGCTTTGGATCATCCTGTTTTCATTATCATTTGTCTCTACGTATTTTTTGATTTCCTCTTTGATTTCTTCAGTGATGTCTTGGTTATTTAGTAACATATTGTTTAGCCTCCATGTGTTTGTGTTTTTTACGTTTTTTTTTCCCTGTAATTCATTTCTTTTTTTTTTTTTTTTTTGCGGTACGCGGGCCTCCCACTGTTGTGGCCTCTCCCATTGCGGAGCAGAGGCTCCGGATGCGCAGGCCCAGCGGCCATGGCTCACGGGCCCAGCTGCTCCGCGGCATGTGGGATCTTCCCGGACCGGGGCACGAACCCGTGTCCCCTGCATCAGCAGGCGGACTCTCAACCACTGCACCACCTGGGAAGCCCTCCCTGTAATTCATTTCTAATCTCACAGTGTTGTGGTCAGAAGAGATGCTTGATATGATTTCAATTTTCTTAAATTTACTGAGGCTTGATTTGTGACCCAAGATGTGATCTATCCTGGAGAACGTTCCATGCGCACTTGAGAAGAACGTGTAATCTGCTGTTTTTGGATAGAATGTCCTGTAAATATCAGTTAAATCTATCTGGTCTATTGTGTCATTTAAAGCTTGTGTTTCCTTATTTATTTTCATTTTGGATGATCTGTCCATTGGTGTAAGTGAGGTTTAAAGTCCCCCACTATTACTGTGTTACTGTCGATTTCGTCTTTTATAGCTGTTAGCAGTTGCCTTATGTATTGAGGTGCTCCTATGTTGGGTGCATATATATTTATAATTGTTATATCTTCTTCTTGGATTGATCCCTTGATCATTATGTAGTGTCCTTCCTTGTCTGTGGTAACGTTCTTTATTTTAAAGTCTATTTTATCTGATGTGAGTATTGCTACTCCAGCTTTCTTTTGATTTCCATTTGCATGGAATATCTCTTTCCATTCCCTCACTTTCAGTCTGTATGTGTCCCTAGGTCTGAAGTGGGTCTCTTGTAGACAGCATATATATGGGTCTTGTTTTTGTATCCATTCAGTGAGCCTGTGTCTTTGGTTGGAGCATTTAATCCATTCACGTTTAAGGTAATTATCGATATGTATGTTCCTATGACCATTTTCTTAATTGTTTTGGGTTTGTTTTTGTAGGTCCTTTTCTTCTCTTGTGTTTCCCATTTAGAGAAGTTCCTTTAGCATTTGTTGTAGAGCTGGTTTGGTGGTGCTGAATTCTCTTAGCTTTTGATTTCTCCATCGAATCTGAATGAGATCCCTGCCAGGTAGAATAATCTTGGTTGTAGGTTCTTCCCTTTCATCACTTTCAGTATATCATGCCACTCCCTTCTGGCTTGTAGAGTTTCTGTTGAGAAATCAGCTGTTAACTTTATGGGAGGTCCCTTGCATGTTATTTGTTGTTTTTCCCTTGCTGCTTTCAGTAATTTTTCTTTGTCTTTAATTTTTGCCAATTTGATTACTATGTGTCTCTGCATGTTTTTCCTTGGGTTTATCCTGTTTGGGACTCTCTGCACTTCCTGGACTTGGGTGGCTATTTCCTTTCCCATGTTAGGGAAGTTTTCGACTGTAATCTCTTCAGGTATTTTCTCGGGTCCTTTTCTCTCTCTCTTCTCCTTCTGGGACCCCTATAATGCGAATGTTGCTGTGTTTAATGTTGTCCCAGAGGTCTCTTAGGCTGTTTTCATTTCTTTTCATTCTTTCTTCTTTCTTCTGTTCCGCAGCAGCGAATTCCACCATTCTGTCTTCCAGGTCACTTATCCGTTCTTCTGCCTCATTTATTCTGCTATTGATTCCTTCTAGTGTATTTTTCATTTCAGTTATTGTATTGTTCATCTCTGTTTGTTTGTTCTTTAGTTCTTCTAGGTCTTTGTTAAACATTTCTTGCATCTTCTCGATCTTTGCCTCCATCCTTTTTCCGAGGTCCTGGATCATCTTCACTGTCGTTATTCTGAATTCTTTTTCTGGAAGGTTGCCTATCTCCACTTCATTTAGTTGTTTTACTGGGGTTTTATCTTGTTCCTTCATCTGGTACATAGCCCTCTGCCTTTTCATCTTCTCTGTCTCTCTGTGAATGTGGTTTTTGTTCCACAGGCTGCAGGATTGTAGTTCTTCTTGCTTCTGCTGTCTGCCCTCTGGTCTTGCCATGTGGTCTTAATTTGGATGTCCAGTGGTCGTCTCGGTGGATCTTCTCTTAGAATCCTTCTTGCTGGAATCCGTCTTGGCTGAGCAACGTGCATGCCACCGGGAAGGACCCTGAATCAGAATCGGAAAGGGGATATTTAACAGAGGTTTAAGAGAGGTGCTGATTGGCTATAAGTGATAAGCAAAGTAACTGGTGACTCTGGAGTTTTTATTTGGGTGATTGCGGTTCCATTAACCTAGACTGTAGAGACCGGCAGAAACAGCCTTAGAAAGGAGAAAGGAGCATGAAAGGTGATAGAGACGGCTTAGGACTTACTTGTTTTGAAAGGGTATAGGTCAATTTAGGTTGAGATAACCATGCAATGAGAAACGCGTGTCTGGAGCCCAGAGGTCTGCACTGGGGAATGTGAATTTGGAAGCCAGCTGCTTAAAGGAAGTTGAAGCAGAGGGAGTGAATGAAACCATCCATGTGAGGAGAATAAGAAGGAAAACATGGCCAAGAAGGAACTCTGGGGAATGCTAAAATACAAGGGCTAAGGGGGGCATGTTGAAGAGGGAAAACAAGCAAAAGGAACTAAGAAGAAATTGCCGAAGAAGTAGGAGAACCAGAATACAGTGGTCCCAAGAGAAGAAGAGTTTCAAGGATAGAAAATGATCTCCAGCATTGGACATATCGTTATTCTAGGACGATAACTGGGCTCTTCTCTGTTCAGTCAAAACCTACCTCCTTTTTCAGCTACCGCTAGACTCCTCCTTGTGCTTCTCATGTATCGGACCCATTCCCAACTCCTTATAGCTGTGCATCCTGCCTCCTCTGCCCACAGCGACGGTCCCCTCCTTTTCCACGTGGTAAACCACTCATCTTCCAGGAACTACCTCAGACGTCACCTCCTCTGTAAAGGTGATCCTGCCTACCCCTCCCCAGAATTGTGCCGTTCATGCTCAGAACTCGAGTGCTTACCTCTAGGCTAACGTGTCACCTTGTGTGGCAGTCACCTACTTGTCAGTGCTCTTCAGACTTAGGAAATACGCCTAGCAAGAGAAGAGTAAACTCAGCATTCACTGGGGTCACATCCTAAAACAGCCTATGGCATGTTTCTTTTAAAGTCCTGTGTTTTATTTTAACCATTCAGCTACTTTTCATGCTATTTTTCATTCTGTCTTTTTAAACACTGGCTTTAATTTGAGTGTTAAATGTTTCCAGTTATTTACATGGAGTAAAGCTGATCCTCCTGGAAGATTCTCTGTGTTTGTTCCAGGGCTTCACTTACTATAATACACTCCTGAGTAGCCAGGGGAATTCTACCCCAGTTTAAGAATCTCAAGTTTACACACCCGTATCTCCCACGAGATCAAGAACACTTCCACTACAGAGATTGTGTCTTCTTCAATACCGTATTCCCAGTGCGGTACCTAGCACACCGCAGACACTGATATTTATTTACAGAAGCAAAGGAAGGAGAGTGGGAGGAAGGGGATGGAAGACAGATGAATGGATGAGGGAAAGATGGGAGGAAGAGGGTAGGTGGACAGATGAATGGGAGGGAGGGAGGGGATGGATGGATGGATGGATTGCAAAATAATGTTAAAGAATAAACAGTACAGGAGTAAAGGGAATGTATATACTCTCTTAAAAAGCTTGACCGTAAGGTGTGATGAGAGAGGGAACAATAGCCAGGAGGGCACTGGCATTCAGGATAGTTTATTTTAATTTGGGGGCATTTCATGGCTCGTGAGGAGAAAAGAATGGTGGGCTTTTTGGTCTTTAATGGGAGACTTGTACCTGCTTTTAGGCTGAGGAAAAAGCAGATAGCCAGTGGAGGAGAGACCAAAAATATTTATTCAACTCACCCAAGAAATGTTTATTGATTACCAATAATATGTCAGGCACTGTACCAGAGAGTAAGCAAGACAGGGCTTTTATTCCTGGTGGGAATATAGGGGAGAGAGAGAGAAAGGATGCCGGGCTCTCATCCAAGAGAAGACGGAACCTCATGCTGACTGCTGCTTTCTCAGGAAGAGCAAGATATTTCAATGTTAGTCTAGATCGAACATAATTATGGAGGTAAGGCTGCTGGGGAAAGAAAACCACATGCATTCCAAAGCCTCCTGGATATGGTGGGTGGGTGGGTGGGTGGGTGTCTGTGTGTGTGTGTGTGTGAGAGAGAGTGAGAGAGAGAGACATGGGGAAAGAATAAGGCTGGATGTGTCCAATATATATTTGCCAAAAAGATTTCTCTCCTGCGATTCAAACAAGGTAGTGCCTTCAGGATATAGAAGTGGAACAGAGGCAGAAAAAGACGTGGCTGAGTCTCCCATCTAGTCAGTTGGCCTAAGCTTTTCCGGTATTTAGTAAGCGACTCATTTCCCGTTTGTGTGGTTGTCTTAGCATATCCTGCATAAAACTAGCTGTTACATCCAAGTGGAAATAAAACATGTGATCTGGGCATGTGCTGCATCTTGATTCAATCCACTTCGTGATCATATTGATTGTTCATTCTCTTTGAGTCTATAGTTTAGTCCATTTCACAGACCCCACCCTCACCCCCAGAAGTCATTTATTACCAGCTCTGTGTTTAGTTACAGTGAATAAAATATTTTCAGTGTCAGAAACGAGAAGATCTCATTTGTAACTCTAGATTAATCCTGTTTTATAGATATTATTAAGAAGAAATGGCTGTGAATTGGATGAAAAGATTATTTTTCAATTACTCCATTTTTATTATTTCTGTTCCTTTTATTGTAGGCTATCCCCAAATACTTTTTAGAAGTCGGCAGAGTATATTCACAAGTACCTTTTTAATTACTTAGAAAACAAATCTATAAAGACTGAAAACATTGGACTCAAGTGTGTGATCTGCTCATTTTTAATGATGCAGAATTATAGAGGCCTTACTAATCCTCTGTGATTAACTGTGGAAAATTTTGCTTTAATCTTTGCCACAGGTTAGATCATGAGGCAGCGAATGCCCAAAAAAATCACAACCCTGTCCTACCGAAATTTTTGTATTGAATATTACTTAAAAGAAATCACTGCTCAAAGCTTTGAAAGTCATTTTGTTTTCCATGGTAATTGTAAAGAGACTTGATCTAATATAAATATTAAGCTTTAAATTGTTTATGGAATACTGAGTTAAGGCACATTTTTATAGATTTGATACTTTTCTCAGGGTTTTTTTGTACTCTGCAGTTCAACCTCACAATACTCCCTCCCACAAGGTAGAGAGTGGAGTTAACAGTATCCTTCATTTTACAGATGAGGATAAGAGAGGCATCTGGGTAAAAGAGGCCTGTCACAGGTCATACAGGTAAATAGACATCTGCAGATGTCACAGATCTTGCACCAAAGAGTTTAGAGTCTTGGGCAGAGGCAACTGAGCATTTATAAGAGTAAACCTCATTCCCACGAGCAGGAAGAAATGACCTTAACGGCACTAAACATAGAGCTTCAGGAAGCTGCAAGGTCAGTGTTGTGTGCCTCCTCTGACCTTGCTGACCTTTCCAGAAGGTAGATCGCTGCTCACTGCCCTTCTTTAAATCTTGATGTTTCTATTTGGAACAAACAGCTATACATTTTGTGGAGAGTGTGTGACTACGTGTGTGTATAATTTGAGTCTCATCCAAAACAAACACAGCTTCCTTCCCACTGGCACTGAGGAACAGGTTCCTTCCCCGTGGGGCAAATGGTCTCATTTCCCTCTCCTCCCATCCATACCCGGATATTCTAGAGGACAATCTTTCAGCCAGAACCAAGTTTCCTTAGTTTAGCACTCAGTAGAAGCTCCAACAATGATTGCCCTTCGCTCATGTGAGGAACAGACCAAGACTGCTGTCCGAACACAGACTGTTCTTAGTAACTTCTCCATCACTGGTTGTACCCAAGCTGAGAGCAGACAATCAGCTGGGATGTCTTTAGAAGGTGTTGGTTGGTTGGAAAAGAGAATCATGAAAGCCTTTTCCTGATCCAGGCATCTATGATTCTAAGGCAGCAGAAGTCACCTTTATCCCTGTGGGCACAGCTTGTGTGATGTGGTAACACCTATGCAGTATGGAAGAGCGTGGCGTTTATTTAATTTACCTAATTGCGCTGAGCTGCATGTTCCTGAGCTGTAAAACTGGGATAAAAATACCTGCCTCGCGGGATTTTCAGGCAGATAAATTTAAATCGTGAAACAGAATGCAGAATGCCCGGTACAGTGTCTTTCATTTGCTAAGTGATGGTTATGTTTAAAATTCCCCATACTCCAGGTACCATTGCACATTCAAAAAAGACTTGAGTGCTGCACTGGATAATAGCGTTCTCCCTTTTTGTGACTTGGTCAGCCTTCAGTATTGGCGCTCAGCGATAGCCTAGATAGTGCAAACGAAATAAAGCAAACATCGCTTGGTACTTTGAGTTGCATCCCTGAACTTGCATTTGGGCATTACTGGTCTATCCATAAACCTTTAGGCTTTATAGGATATGAACTCTAATAGAATTTAGGATTTGTTTCTCAGGGTCTCAAAAGACAGAACTCATTTTTCCATATTTGGAAACACAAAGATTTGGGGAAGCAGTGGTTTCTCTTTAAACAGTATCCCTAACAGCTATCCCCCCCAAAAATCCTTTGTCTGCTGCTCTTGGAAAGGAGCCAGCATGTAGGAATTAAAAAGACAACTGGTACAGAATGAAATGTGTGCTAAAAATACTGAAACCAACAAGGATTAGTCTGAAAGCAGAATAGAGACTCCGTATGCCCTGCTTCTGGATTTGCTCAGAGCGGTGATGGCTCTGTGTTATTTGGGGAATGACAGTAATTATGGAGCTGGGGTGCTCCTCAGTAGAGACAGACGGAGCTCCAGAGTGGAGGAATGGTTTCCATGGCAATAGCGTCAGCATCTGAATGACTTCCTGTCACAACAAGTTGGTGATTTACTGAGTTCATTACTGAATCCCAAAGGAGAACCACAGAGTGGATGAGCTACTGTTCAACCCTCCGAGTGCCTAAATCCGTAATGGGAGGGCCATTTCTTGCAGTGCAGCATCAGAATGGAAGCGCTTGTATAATGCTCAGGGCCGTTATACAAGCAGCCTGGGGACTCCGAGGCGGGTGTACCAAGGGGAGGGAATCCAGAACTGAATCTGCAGCCACGTGGTCCGTGGAGGCCTCAGTGCCTGTTATTCCAGGGGCGTGAAAGAATTACTTGAGTCTCCATTCTAAGCTTGCCCCGTCCAAACCTGATGAAATCAGTGATCACAGGAATCTAGCCCAGGGCTTCGGATGCACACCTCAAGTATCCCAAGTCCTTTAGAAAAAAAAGCCGAGAAAAGAGAAACAGACCTTACGTGCTAATAGCGTACGAACAGAAGCAAAGGAGGAAAGCATGTCAGCCTACTTCTATTCTACAATATAGTATAGACAGAGAGACACTTAATATGGAAACAAAAAAATCATCCGGATACCTTCAGAAATCTGGGCTGTCATTCCTGTGGTCAATTGCATATGGAATTTGAGCAGAGAGGTAACGTATTACAGTAAGAATGTATCCTAATTAACCTTTCATACCTTGCTTTCTTTGCTGGTGAAAATCGACCATCTGGCTGGTAAAGCCATATAACCTTAGTCTGATCGATTCACTGGGAGCCAGAGGAGGGCAGAGTAAGGGAGTGGTCGTGATTCTTCAGGACCACCTTGTTAGTAGGAAGTGCAGTGGTCTTCCGTTCCTCTCACGTCCATTTCCCCATTCGTTCAATAAATATTTGATCCCTCAAAGTGATCACAGTCTAATAAGGGGGGCAGAATAAATTCAGAAGGGAGCACAATAAAGGAAGAGGAGGTGCTGCCGCGTGGGGGCCGCTGGCTGGACGCTACCCCTGAGCCTCGTGCTTCGGGTACGTTTTTCTCCTTCAGCTTCTCGTAAGCCCACATGGGTTGGGTATCGCTCCCATTTTTCGAATGAGGAAGCTGAGACCCAGAGAGGCCATGTCGCTTGCCAGAGACGCCCACGGCTGGTAAGCGGCAGGGCCAGGATTTCAGCTCAGTCCTCATTGACGCCTCGGCCCGTGTTCTTATCCATCCTTCCTAAAGAGAGGTGCAGACTTGGGGCCACGGCGTGAAGCGGGGAGAGTTCAGAAAGGAGGGGATACTTGATGGGACCTTGGAAGGTGGGCAGATTGCTCCTCCCCCGCTCCCGCTACATTAAGCAGTGGCTCCATGTTGGTGCTGTAAGGCAGGTGGGCCAGGTCTGGGCTCAGTTACAAGGAAGAGGAAGTTTAGAGAAGGAAAAACCACAGAGAGCTAAAAATACTCATTTTATCTTCCATCAAATATCCTACCGGATCGACTAATAAGGTAGGAAATTTGACTAATTTTTATATATATATGTAAGTATATTAGAATAGCATAGAAGGTAAAGGGTGTGTGTCTGTGTACACATGTGTGCACATATGCCAGTACTGATCCTTTTCTGTTTTAATAAAGAGAAGGAAAAGCCTGGCTGACAGGACACCCATGAGGAAAGTGTAGTTGAGTCTCATTTGTCTATAGGCGAATGTACTGACTTTCAGACATGACATCTGCATATTTTCCCAGGATCCCTGAGAGCTACTAGCCTTTCATAGTTTTTCTAACCCTAACCAATAAAATACACCGGAGCCAAGAGACAGTTGCTAGTGTTTGCTAAGAGTACTGCCCTAAGACGTGGCCACTGACAAAAGTTCTTACCAACTCAGCCCTCCTCGTGTTCGGAGGATCCTTTAAAATATAGCACCGTTTCATGAAGTCACGTGTACAATTTAGACAGTGTTTTATAAAGAATGCCAGCATCAGATAAAACTAAGCAAGCCCTTTTTGCTGTAACAGACACAGGGTTATCTAATCAAGAGTTAGGCAGGGCCCCTGCCGGGCAGCACTTGGGAGGGCGCCTCTCACCTAGAGTGTGATATGAAGGGGTCTGCCCCAGAGTTGTGCAGCCTGGCAGCCCTCCTACTCCAGGTAACTCTCGCCAGACCCTCAGACCTGCGCATCACAGATTACAATAACTGGGGTGGAAGTTATCCACTTCAGTCATCCAGATGCTGGATTATCCAAATCCAGCACCTCCTCGCTCC
Organism: Phocoena phocoena; assembly: GCF_963924675.1. Taxonomy (NCBI): domain Eukaryota; kingdom Metazoa; phylum Chordata; class Mammalia; order Artiodactyla; family Phocoenidae; genus Phocoena; species Phocoena phocoena. The sequence goes on from NC_089237.1 coordinate 41,878,356, forward strand.
CCACGTCGTCTGCCCTGGCGTGGGTGCCTCTGGATTAGGGCACTAGCTGCCTCTGAGGGTTAGAGGCCTCCCTGGACTTATCACAGACTGCGCTTATGACAATCACGCCTTCCTGTCCCCAGACTGTGGGCTTTTTTTGAGCATTACCTCCTACAGGTTTGCAAATGCGTTTTCCCTATGCTGCAAGGTGTGAACATCACGCCGTTTTTGCTCTTTAGCTGTCCCTTCCATTAAGTACACGTGTCTGAACGTGTGCATCAGTTAAGTGCTAATACACCCACAGGGCCACGGCTAAAATGGAACCTGACCTGGGTCACGCGCGAGGCCATGCATCCCTCCCTCATCACTCCATGGGAAGCAGGTGGTGGGCGAGTCTGCACATGTATGCATTTAAGATAAGGCACAAGAGCAGTCGCACTGGGCTCCCAGCCCCAGAGAAACAGGGACGTTCTTCAGTCTGGAAAGCAAGGGGAAAATCTTTCCTTTTTCCTGGGAGAGATTTTGCTGTACTAGCGGTGCCGCGGTAATTCTCTTAAGGCCCAGCGGTCATTGAGCACGTTCACTTCTTACTCTGTGTCACTCTGCTTGCCACTGAGCATATAAAAATGAGTAAGACACAGCAGACAGACAGAGATGCCCTGGAGCATGGTGAGTGCTGTGAGAGACTGTGTGCCCACAGCTGACCTGGCAGAAAGGGTAGGTGGTCTTCAGAGCCTGTAGGGGATGCTTCCTGGAGACATACAGCTGAGGATACACAGAAGGGGAGGAAAAGAGGAACTAGCCAGGTGAAGGCGGCAGAGAAAGAGAGAGTATTCTAGTAAAAGCAGCGTGTGCTGTGCCTGTTTCAGGGGACTCGAAGAGGTAGTATAGCGGCGGGGGGGGGGGGGCGGGGGGGGAGGTGATGGAGGCTGCCCTGAATGAGGGTTAAAGGGATGAAAAGGGGCCAGAGGTAGGCAAGGGCCAAGTCCCATAAAGCTTCAAATGCCAGGTAGATAATAACAGTGGTCACGTGTAGGGTATCTACCACGTGCCAGGGACTTTGCTAAGGCCTTCCATACATGTTCTGTCTTATTCATCTACACGTTCTCCTGGAGCTAAGACTGGACCAAAGACTGATTCTGTAGACTGGCTGTCTATCTAGAGCTTTACTGAGATATAATTCACATACAATATACTTCACTCATTTAAAGCATATAATTTTCTGGTTTTTAGTATATTCACAGTTGTGTGACCATCACCACAATCAACTTAAAACATTTTCATCACCCCAAATAGAAATCCCATACCTATTGGCAGTCACCCACCCCCATTCCCTCTAAACCCCTAACCCAACCCCAGGCAACCATTAATCTGCTTTCTATCACTATGGATTTTCCTACTCTAGATGTTTCATATCATGGAATCATAAAATAGGTGGTCCTTTGTGACTGGCTTCTTTCACTTAGTGTAGTGTTTTCAAGGGTCATGTTTGTGGCAGCAATGTATCCTATCACTTCCTCATTCCTTTTCATTGCCAAATAACATTCCATTATGTGGATAGACAGCATTTTGTGTATCCATTTGTCGGTTGATGAACATGTGAGCTGTTTCCACTTTTTGGCTATCATGAATAAGGCTGCTGTGAACATTCCTGTATAAGTTTTGTGTGGATTTGTTTTCATTTTTCTTGGATATATACCTAGGAGTGAAATTACTAGGTCACATGGTAGCTCCATGTTTAACTTTCTGAGGAACTGCCAAATTATTTTCCAGAGCAGTGCGCCATTTTATGTTTCCACCAGCAGTGTATGAGGGTTCCAGTTTCTCTGTTCCCTGCCAGTACTTATTACGTCTTCTTTATTATCACCATACTAGTCAGTATGAAGTGGTATTTCCTTGTGGTTTTGATTTGCATTTCCCTGATGACTAATGATGTAGAGCATCTTTTCGTGTGTTTCTTTTTTTTTTTTTTTGGTCAGTTTCTTATCTTCTTTAAAGAAATGTCTATTTAGATCTTTTGATTATTTTTAAATTGTTTGTCTTTTTATTATTGAGTTCTGAGAGCTCTTTGTATATTCTCAATACAAGTTCCTTATCATTTATATTATTTGCAATCTTTTTCTCTCATTCTGTGAGTTCTTTTCACTTTCTTGATGGTATCCTTTGACACACAAGTTTTTAATCTTGAAGTGCAATTTCTCTCTTTTTCTTTTGTTTCTTGTGCTTCCTCTGGTTGCGGCGAGCGGGGGCTACTCTTCGTTGCGGTACACGGACTTCTCATTGCGGTGGCTTCTCTTGTTGCGGAGCACGGGCTCTAGGCGCACGGGCTTCAGTAGTTGTGGCACACGGGCTCTAGAGCGCAGGCTCAGTAGTGGTGGCGCACGGGCTTAGTTGCTCCGGGGCATGTGGGATCTTCCCGGACCAGGGCTCGAACCCGTATCCCCTGCATTGGCAGGCAGATTGTTAACCACTGCACCACCAGGGAAGCCCTGTATTTTTTTTTTTAAATCAAACTAATGCATGAGTAGGCTGATAATGGCTCCCAAAGATATGTCCATGGGCTTCCCTGGTGGCTGCAACGAAGACCCAACTCAGCCAAAAATAAAAATAATTTTTTAAAAAAAATTTTTAAAAAGGTATGTCCATGTCCTAATACCAGGAACCGGTGAATGTTACTCATTTGGAAAAAAAGGTCTTTGCAGATAAAATTAAGGATCTTGAAATCGGGAGATATACTAGATTATCCAGGTGGGTCCTAAGTACTACCATGAATGTGCTTATAAGACAAAGGCAGAGGGAGATCTGACACACACACAGAAGGTTATATGAAGACACAGGCAGAGATTGGTGTGATGCAGCCACAAGTCAGGGGATGCTGGCAGCCGCCAGAAGCTGGAAGAGACAAAGAACCCTTGAACCTCTGAAGGAATGTGGCCTTAGAAACATCTTGATTTCAGACTTCTGGCCGCCAGAACTAGGAGAGAATAAATTTCTTTTTAAGCCACCAAGATTGTGGTAATTTGTTACAGCAACCATGAGACACATACAGTGTGGTTTTTTAAAAATCAAATAGTGGAAGGGTTTTTAATGAAAAGGTACATAAACGACATGCTTATGCTGTCATCTTTTAAAAATTTATCATGTTTTTTTATTTATTTATTTGGCTGCATCAGATCTTCGTTGCAGCATGCGGGATCTGTAGTTGCAGCATATGAACTCTTAGTTGCAGCAGGCGTGTGGGATCCACTTCCCTGACGAGGGATCAAACCCAGGCCCCCTGCAGTGGGAGCGCGGAGTCTTAACCACTGGGCCACCAGGGAAGTCCCTATAAATTTATCATGTTTAGACATTATCTGTTGACCTCTGACTCTAAGAGATGATGGTTTATTTAGCTGCTGTTGGTCGCTCCCTCCCAATTACTGTTAGTTTTTTCACTGTCTTTAGTTTACTATTAGTTACTCTTACAACTCAGAATACTGCATTATCAAATCGAAGATGCCATCTATTATAAGATGCACCATTATTTTATATTCCACTAAGGAAAACAACATGCCAATTATACTTTTAAGGTATCCTCAAGAGTAAGGAGTATCCCAGTTTCAAATATATTAAAGGTTGAAAAGATGTGAGCTTTTACAATCTGTGAAATACAGAAATATACAAGAATCTCTTTTTCATGCTCCATCAACTTCAGACCTGACCATCTCTTAACTCACCAGTATGTGGGATGAAGATACAAGTGCCCCTGCTTGAATTTTTTGGCACTTAGAGCTTTACTTTTACGTTGTTAATATTAATATTTACATTGTTTTACACTTTGGTGATTGACTTTAAAGCTGAAAACCAATAACTAGCCTCTTTATATTACTATAATGTTATAAACATAGTTTTCTTCAGAGCCAAGCAGTGTACTAGGATACATTTCTTTCTCTGTGGGTTCATTTCTTTCTCTAGGATCCCTTTGCTACTTAATGGCCAGCCCTTGGTTCAGACTGTTCATTTCCCATCCCCTGATCTAGAAGAATAAATTCTGACCCTCATATCTTGGAACAAGAGTCAAGATTTTGGGACTTCCCTGGTGGTCCAGTGGTTAAGACTTCGCCTTCCAATGCAGGGGGTGTGGGTTCAGTCCCTGGTCGGAGAGCTAAGATCCCACATGCCTCGGGGCCAAAACCCAAAACATAAAGCAGAAGCAGTATTGTAACAAATTCAATAAAGACTCTAAAAATGGTCCACATCCAAAAACAAATAAACTTTAAAAAATAAAAAAAAATTTTTTAAAGAGTCAAGATTTCAACTTGGAAGGTTTTGAATAATACAGATTTAAATGATTGTGACATGGGTCACATAAGACCAAAATCAACCCCTGAAAATCTAAAGTTCTTGAGACATGGTCAGTGTGGGTTATCTTAGAGCACTAGGAGGAAACAAGTCCGCTGAAGTTGCATTTCTCCATTTCTTGGGTAAATCAAGTAAGACAGAACAGAGAAATGTCTTTCATCCAACCACACATTTCTGGGTCAAAGGTGGCCTTTTAACTCCAAAAATAGAATTCTTCCCAACCTCCACTTCCTGCTGACAAGAAGTGTGAACCCTTCGATTTCTAGTTGTGAAAGGATGCGATTCATGGGGCTTTTTTTCAACCACCAAAATGAAATCCTGGGTAAAGAAGCTCAAAAGGAGTCAGTAACAATTGTTGGAATATTGCCAATGTTTAAGGCTGCCGAGTGGAAAATTCTACAGATCAGACCCAGGTCTGATTCCAAGAAAGAATTCAAACTTTAAAATGAAATATACTGCATAATAATATTTGCTTATTCATATTGGTTTTTTTTTCCAACTGAAATCTAATTCTGAGAAACTAATAAATTGGCATTGCCTTTAGAATTATCCATTTGAAAATCTAGGAAATTAAGCCAGGACATAAGGTTCATCACTCACTTAACCCAAACAGCCATATTTATGGCTCATTTTCGTATCTAAATCAATAAGAACTCACTCACTTTATCCAGCTGTAACAATGAAAGTCAATTTGGAGTTTTAAATGACCTGATACAATAGGATCTTCTTTTGTTGTCCCTCATCAAGACTTGACTTATGATTTCATACTGGTTTCCTTTTTTCCAGATCTAGAAAACAACAGAATCAGAGTCTGTGGCTAGGAGGCTTGTAACTCTTCTCTGCTCCCTTCTCTCTTACTGTCCCCTGCCTCTCATGTCTTTGAGGACAGACACTCTTCACAGGAACAGGGTGACACATAAGAAACTGGCCATTCTCCCTCTTGTTGCCACGGGCTTGTATCTGCAGGGAAAACACTCTGAGATTCTCAAAGATTTTATCTAAATGTTATTGGGTTTTCTATAAGTATTATATAAGTACAATATTGTCTCTCTTCCAAAAGATTGAACTCTTGGTTTCAGAAGTATGTTTTTCAATTATTTACTTGATTCCTTCGTTATTTAATACATGCTTGGCAACAAATGCTCTGTGCTGGGTCATAAAGTGAAAATTCAGTCAGCAGTTAAGTGAGCAAAAGATGCTGTATTTTCAGTTTTATGCTTTAAGATGATGTTTTTGTGTAAGCTAAAAGTTTCATCTCATTTTCCCAAAAGTATACCCTTCTCTTCCAACATGGCTCATGGATTAAACTCCAAATTTAATTAAGACAGAAAAGAACCTTTCATGGAAATAGTATACATGCTTGATTGGGTGGGAAACTCCCTTTATATGTAATATTCTCAGGCCTGCACTCAGTGTCTCCTGTTACTTTGCAAAGACAGACGTATCACAAGTGACCACTGAATACAGCTGTATGGACTTAGCTGAATGATTTTCATTTTTCTGGAGAACAAAACGTTTGTGTTTTATTTTAACTTTCCATTCTCTGTCCGTAGCTGGACACACGCATTGGCAAGGATGCCACCTGTTGCCCCCTGCTGACTGAAGCACAGCAGCTGGGGGGTTTAAGAGTTAACCATATTTTGCTCACTCGATTCTTGGGGCCCTCCAGCTGGTTCAACAATACGGAAACATATGCGCACATCGACAGGGTTTAAGAGGAGAGGGCAGAGGGATTTATTCAGTGATGGAAACACACATCCCCAAAATGAGGAGTTAATATTAGCCCTAGCATTTGTCATGGGAGCGTCAGCAGAAACCTCCCACACCCTCTTCAGCTGTTTTTCTCCCTCACCCTTTGCAACAGAGTATCGTAGAAATCACTAACAAGCTTCTAGATATCACACCAGTTGATTTAAACTTTCCATACAGAGCACTCCTCCCTTGAGACTTGGTCTGTCTACATCTACCCTCATATTACCTGGTTCAGGGATATTCCTCTTTAAAAAAAAAAAAATCACTGCGTTTTTTCCTAATTAGGAAAGTAATTACTGCATGTTCATGGGTAAATTGTGAAAAACATAGAAAAGTCTGAAGAAGAAAATTTAAACCACCAGTAATTTTGCCATGCAGAAATAACTACTGCTATTTTAGTATCTATGAAGTTATGATGGAAAAAGCAAGTTTCATAATTCGGTTTTCTCACTTAATATACTACGAGCAATTTCCCAGTAACACAAAACTTCATGCAGTCATTTTAAAACTGTTTTTGTTGGCGTTTTGGTAGTTTTCAGGGGTTTTTTTATTGTAATTTGTGCTGCGATGAGTATCCTATAATAAATACATGTTGGCATTTCAGATTATTTCCTTAGGACAAACTTGGAACGGGGAAGGGGTGACGAGGAAAGAGTGTGCTGGCAAAGTGAAAAGCAAGTGAAAGCCAGGAACTGCGAGCAGGGCCGAGGAGGATCTGGAAATAGTTGAGTAGGTCTGGAGCCCGGAACAGGAGAGGCAAGCAGATCACAGAGATGGCGGCAACAGTTTGGACTTGTTCCTGAGAGCAGGGAGGAGCTCAAGGAGAGCTTCAAGCAAGAGATCAGATTTGTAACTTACATGTTTGTATCTTTGTAAGATCATTCTGGTTGCAGCTTCAAGAGTGGAGGGGAGGCAGGGAGACCGGAAAGGAAGCTGTTACAGCGATTTGGGTGAGATTCGATGGAAGGCGGGTAGTGGCGGGGTAGTAAGGATGAAAGGAGAGACATGGTGAGAGAGAGAGGGTGGAGTCTAGGAGCATCGGCGTGGTTGTACAATAAACCAACCAAGAGGAGATGCCCAGGAGGCCGCTGAATCTAAGGCTGGGGATTCAGATGGGCTATAGGTATAGATTTGGGAGTTATCAGCATTTAGAAATGAAGCCATACACATGGAGGAAGAGGGGAGAGGTGGGAAGAAGAGGACGGGGACGTTAAAGAGCAGGAAGACGAGAACATGCTGTACCACGGAGGCCACGTAAGACGGTGTTCTAAAGCCACCACGTCAGGCACTTCAGGGACATCAAGGGACAGGAGCGAAGGTAGAAAACCAACCGTTGGCTGAACTCATTGACCTGGAAAGCCCAGGGAAGCAAGCCGCCATAATGAAGGCTGGCTTCTTAAAGAGGGTCTCTCTCATTCATTTCGTACCACCGTGCAAAATAACCTTAGTGTGGACAAAGGTAAACAGAATTGTTTGTTTTACACCCAGTAATGGGAGCAGAGGGCCTCAGCTCTGCTGTGACAGAATGGACACACCAGTCTCTACGTCTTCTAAGATGCACATAGAATTTTTAGTGAGATCATCTACCCAATACTGGTTCTCTTAGACTTTGAATAATCCCCCATTTATGCCTCTTAGATTAATCCGAATACCCCACTACGGGCACCTCTTTTAAGGCCGCGGGTCACCACAAGGGGTTGGGACTATACTGTTTCATCTGCCACAGTCTTAATTTCTGGGTTTGTGTCATTGAGTAGGCCCTATTAGTAGCAGATATAAACTTGTGTAGAGGTTCCAAAGAAGGCAAATCCTGTCTGGTTAAAAGAGAAAAGAAAGATGGAGATCAGAAAAGGGTTCAGAGAAAGATTCATATTTTTATCATTCCTTTGTCTCTGGTACTTGTTTCAGAGAACTGTCTTCTCGCCGCTTAAACTGGATGTCGTCAGTGGAATTCTCAGTAGCCATGCTGGAGCCAGGGGTGGTGCAGGGTAGGGCCTCGAGAGCCTTCTTACCCTACAGGAGCGTGATGGAGTAGATACCACGCCACAGCAGAGCAGCTCTTTGGTGATGGTGGTTTGCAGCCACGTAACGATGTAGCCATTAAGAGCGAGTGTAAGCTTTAAGTTCAGTGGCCTCTAAGACGGTACCGTGTTGTGATTCCTGATGCTGCTGTTGAAACATGAATTTTTCCTGTTCAGTGAGCAAACAGTATGAAAAATAATAACTGGTGCTTAATAGCCTAGAAGCTGAACTGTTGTCCCAGTCACTCTTGTCCACATTTCGGCATTATTTTCTGTGTATATGTTGAATTCACTTCCCCATGCTGGGCGTGCTCGTCAGGTGTTAGAATAATCTAGCTTCTCCTAGTAGCCATCACGATGCATGCACGTGGCCTTTTTGTTTGATTAATACAGAAGGTTGTTAATGCTGAGCCAGGTTTAGAAAACTGGGGACTGATATCTCCAAATGCTGAGCTGATCTCATGTTTTTCGGGAAAAACAATGACCTCTGTAGAATCTTTTTCCAACAACATTCTTATGTGCCCTTCATCAAGGTTTATTTAGTAAGTTTATTTAGCCCAGTAAGCTCACACTATAAATCAGAGCTCTTTCAGATGAAGCGACCCGTTTAAACCCAAAATCGAATAGCCTGGAAGGAACTCACAGAGTTGTAGGACCCTGGGGGCTTAAGCGCTAGAAGCAAGACCCTTTTTTCTTCCCCTAGCCAGACTCTCTCGGCCCCACTCCCCCCAGTCTCTGTGTGTTGGCCTCATTCTGTCTTACTCCAGGCTTCTCCTACACGGGGGGAAAAAGTGGCCATGGGAAGCTGCAGGCTTGTATTACGCCAGCATAGCAACTTACAGGAAAGAGAACATCTTTCCTACTTCAAAATCTATGAATCCCAAGGAAGGGCCACTCTGTATCACATGACCTCCATCCAGGCTCAAGCCCTGAGGCTGGGGAGTGTGGTCCTGGCATGGGCACCACTGCCTGTGGCTGGAGTCGGGGTAGATCGGCTCTTGGAGGCCTGGAAAGATGTCTCTTCTTATTGTCCCAGAGTGTCCTGATGAGTCACAATGAAATTATTATATTCTTGGCATGAAGCTAACAGTCTGTATTTTTTTCTACCCCTCATTTAGTATCGTGTTTTCTATTTCCTTATGCTGTACATTATTATACCATAGGTTGGGACACAATTACTGTGACTTAAAGAGCGCTTTCACATACATTATCACATTCAATTGTCTTTACTAAGCCAAGCCATCTGTAATTATACTAACCCTATATTACAGATGGACAAAAAGACTTAAAACCAAAGACCGCGGAGGCAGGAGGATTGGGGGCTTGATGAGCACACATCTTCTGGCTCCTTTGCTAGTTCCTCTTGGGTTCAGTGCCTTAAGACACCTGCCACCTGTATCTTTGTCTGGTTTGGGTCTTTGTCTTTGTTTCTCCCCGGAGAGAGGAGACTGTGCCCACTGCAGCTGGCCCTTGAACAACACGGGGGTTAGGGGTGCAACCCTCCCCGCAGTCGAAAATCCAGGTAGATATAGTCGGCCCTCCATATACCTTGTTCCTTTGTACCCAGAGATTCAACCAACCTCAGATGGTAGAGTACTGCTGTATTCACCATGGAAACGAATCCGTGTGTAAGGGGACCAGCGCGGTTCAAAGCCGTGTTGTTTTAGGGTCCACTGTGCTTTTCCTGCAGACCCTCACACAGCCTCCTCTGTGCCGCAGATACTGTGCATGTTTAGTAAGTGGCGCTGACAGGAAATGAATAGCGGGTTTAAGACGTTATCATTCAAGGGTCGGTCCGACTGGGAGCCCGGGGCTGTGGTCCCAGCCACAGTGAGGGGACTGGTCCCCATGTCTGTGGACCCGCGGGGAGTCAGCACAGGGCCTCCTCCGTGGCCGGGAGCCTGTCTCTGGAGAGCCTCTGGTATTGCTGCCGGGACCAGGGAAAGGGTGATCGTCCCTGCCCCCAGGCATGCATTTCTCACCTCCTGTGCCCCTTCGTCTTCCCTTGGAGAGACCATAGAAACACCATAGCCTCCTAAGCTGGAAGCCATTCCCTAAGCTAAATGACACCCACCCCACCCCCCAAATGCCACAGGAGCCCAAAGATCGCACCCACCCAAAGCGGCACCCGTACCACCCACGCTGGCCGCGGCCACGAAGCGCACCCAGAAATCAGATGCCCCTGTAGTCCTCTTTTTAAAAATAAATCACCGCCCGGGAGGATACCACTTATCCCTAGGGAAGAGTTTTAAGATGGAACAGAAAAAGGGTCAGGCCTTCCTTCACCCCGTATTCTTCCTGAGGGAGCAGCTTCTTAGAGGTGCAGGCAGGTCCTTCCCTTCCCTTGTTCTGAGGCATGTGTTCCTCTCCCCGCTGACCAGGGTGCGCACACCTCAAATGGAAGCCTCTCCTCCTCTTCCTCTGCTTCCCTTCTTGTCTCCATCGTGCGTCCGCGATGCCTTCTTGGGCTCTCCCCGATTAAGCTGGGGGAGATGGTCCCACACTTCTCTTTTTCAATTCACAGCTGCCTGTTCCAATTTGCAGTGAATTACTCTAGAGATGGCCTAACGCTGCAAAGCTAGATAAGAGTGATTCACATCCAGGAGGGGTGGGCGTGCGTGTGTGTGTGTGTGTGCGTGTGTGTGTGTGTTCGTTCCGAATTTTGATACTGGCTCCACGTTGTGAATATAATACTACGAAATGCTTGTTCTCTTTTATTGCTCCCCCCCCGTAATGCTTGTTGGAACTGAGTCAGAAGTCTTATCAACTGGCCCATCTACCTAAACTGTAGCTTAGTTTTTCTCATTGCCGCTGTAACAAATGACCACAGACCTGGTGGCTTACCAGTGGTCCCCAACCTTTTTGGCACCAGGGACTGGTTTCGTGGACGACTGTTTTTCCATGGGCGGTAATGCGAGCGCTGGGGAGCGGCGGGTGGAGCTTCGCTCGCAGGCCCGCCGCTCACCGTCCGCTGTGCGGCCTGGTTCCTAACAGGCTGCAGAGCAGCACCTGCCTGCGGCCTGGGGGTTGGGGACCCCAAGCTTAAACGACATAAATCCGTTTTCTCACAGTACTGCAGGTCAGTAGGCCGAAAGCAGTCAAAATCAGTATCGCTGATTTGATTTTGGCCTAAAGGCGAGGGGTTAGCAGGACTGTGCTCCTTCCGGAGGCCCTAAGGAGAATCTGCTCCTTGCCTCCTCCAGCTTCTGGGGCAGCCGGCACCCCTTGGCCTGTGGCCGCATCCTTCCAGTCTCTGCCTCCCTTGATCCTTCTCTCCTGTCCGTGTCAAATCTCCCTCTGCCTCCCTCTTACAAGGACACCTGTGATTGCCCTTGGCATCCACCCGGATAATTCAGGCTACTCTCCCTATCTCAGGATCCTTATGTAATCACATCTGCAATGTCCTTTCTTGCAATATAATGTTACAGTCACAGGTACCAGGAGTCAGGATGTGGATATCTTTTGCGGGGCTGTTCTTCAGCCCACCCTCTGCCCGTCCCCATAATTCCCACACACATACCCCGAAGTTCTATGGAAGGGTTAGCTACCCTTCCTCTTGACTTCCTGAATCTGAGGAGACCAGCTTCCCAGCACTGCCCTTGTGCTTGTTATCTTTGTACTTTCTGCCATCTGCAGAAGCCACGGGGTCCTGGGTGTCTCGCAGCCAGCCCTCCAGAGGGCAGAGGACATTAAACGTGTCCTCCAATCAGGACACCCTCTTCCCCCAAACCTGGTGGGCCAGGACGGGCACAAGCCTTAAACTGGGTAGACCCCAAACAGGCCAGTTTTGTTACCATAAGAATCAAGTTGTTTTGCGTTTGCTTAGCTTTGACTCATGCGGTGAACATCTTGCCTCTGCCTGTCTGACAGGGCATCTCTATAGAGTGTCAAACCAGCAAGGGCAGGAAGCGGATCCTTGGCCCCTGGCCCACGGTGCCTGGCAGTATCTCAACAGACTAGACACCCAGTCACCACTCATCTTGCCCACACCCCTCGGACAGCCACGCGGGCCCCACCCTGCTGTGGTGGGCCACCACCAGCCAGTTATCTCACCAGCATACAGGGTGGATCTGGAGGCACCAGACACGGCTTCAGATGCCACTCGGGTCATTCTGAAGCCCTGCGTTTGGATGGAGGTCTTGTTCCTGTGACCTTTTTTCAGGCAAAAAGTTGAATCCCATGCCAAATACTGTGTTACAGTTATAAGAGGCATGTGCTGTCATCCACCATGTATACTGCTGCATAAGGATACCACTTGATGGTGAGGGCTGGGGAAAGACACCCATTGTGAAAAGGTGAAAAATAGTCCTATGAAAAGTCATCGTGGAGAAACCAGCGGTGGTGCTGTATGGCACTGCTGATAATTGTGGGCCCTGGCATCAGCTCCTATCTGCCGGGAGCAGAAAGTTAGGGGTGGGGAGAAGAAGGGGCTTCGTGGGGCCCGTATGTGACAGAACACTTCCTCTCCACTGTAAGAATTCTCTCGAAAGGAAATGGAAAACAGTTCCGGGTGGTCAGTGGAAGATTTTTCTTGGTTGGAAACCTCTGCTATCTCCTCATCAAGAAGAACTGTGCCTGGGGCTTCCCTGCTGGTGCAGTGGTTAAGACTACTCCTGCCAATGCAGGGGACACGGGTTCGAGCCCTGGTCCGGGAAGATCCCACGTGCTGCGGAGCAACTAAGCCCATAAGCCACAACTACTGAGCCTGCGAGCCACAACTACTGAAGCCCGCGTGCCTAGAGCCCGTGCTCCGCAACAAGAGAAGCCACCGCAATGAGAAGCCCACGCACTGCAACGAAGAGTAGCCCCCGCTCGCCGCAACTAGAGAAAAGCCCGCGCGCAGCAACAAAGACCCAACACGGCCAAAAAAAAGAAGAACTATGCCTTGAAAATAGGGGTCCAGACTTACCAGGCCACAAAAAACAAAGGCTTCATGCAGGAGAATGACCAGGAGACAGAGGAAAAGTCTCTAGCTCCCTCCAATTATCCAGCCCTGGTTTCCACTTTTCCTTGATGTATTTCTCTTAGACACGGACACTATCCAGGTGTCTACAGCGTAACCTTTTCATACCTATAAGCACAATTGAAGACTTTTTTCAAACCCAGAATTAACAAAGGACGTGATCTAAATCGATACAGTGATGAAATAGAGGCTTAGAGAATTGATTTGAGGAGCAGAGCTGGATACGGTCTGAAAAAATGTACAGGAGGGAGGGAAAAAAAGAGGGAGTTCTTGGTGAGTCTGGAACATTATTCAGCAAATACTTACAGACCACCTACTATGTGCTGGGCCAGACACTGGGCTAGGAAGTGGAGAGACAACAGAGGACCAGACCCCAACCCTGCCCAGGAGTTTACAATCTAGTTGTGGGGAGGGCGTACTGGATAAAGTAAACAGGCGATTACAATCCAGTGTGTTAATAAGTACATTGAAGAGACAGCCCTGTCTTGAAGGATCAGAAAAGGCTCCCAAAAGTGAGGCTGATGTTGAGAATCAAATGACAAATAGAAGTCGGTCTGGAAAATGGACCAAGAGCCTTCCAGGCAGGAACAGCCTGTGCAAAAAGGCCTGAAGGCAAAAGCATCACGGCAGCTGGGTGTATGTGGGTGAAACCAATAGACTGACAGCTGCATGACCCAGAGAGATGGGGAGGTAAGTGTCTCGGGGGAGAAAAGATGGTGAGAAGCGGGAGGAAGCATGCGGTCCAGCCCAGCGCTCCCTCCAGCTGAGTAACCCAGCCTCTTGTACATTTTAGCTGTTGTCACTGAAGGTAGGCTCCCCGCAGGCCGGCAAGCTGCTTCATTCATCCTCTCTGCTTTCTTCCTGAGACCCCAAGAGACAGTGGCCCCCTTTCTGAAATTGGAAAGCTTAGAGGGAGGGCCTTAAGGAAGCTGTCAGAACCGGAGCCCGCCGCAGCGTCTCTCGTCCCAGACCTGATAGTTCTGGGGCAGAGGAATTTGAGTCCCAGAAGCTGAAATACATCTCCCTTTCCAGCAGGGTTCTGGACTCATCCCTAATCTGGAGCAGCTTACCGGATGCCCAGCTCAGGTGTCACACCTAAGACACCAGGGGGAAAAAGTTCTTGGGATCACCTGAAAAAAAACAGGGAATTTTAGAAATCACCTGATGAGAAATGTCAAGTCATGCTGACTGGAAATCAAACCACAGCAGCTGCTTTCCACAGCTGCATGCCATGTGGTGACCGTGTTTGAAGACTTTGACTACATGAGGCTAAAAATAACCAGGAGTGTAAAACCCTTCAGGAGTCAGGTCTCTAAATGAGATAGCCCAAGAAATCCACATGGGTATGAGGATGGGGAAGGGGAAGGGGAAGGGGAAGGACAGAGGGGAGGTATGTCTTTGAGCCACTGGATCGGTGGTCAGAGGATATCACCTGAGAGGTCGAAGAAATAACACTGCTGGAACCCAGGAGCCTGCTGTTCCCCTTTCACATTAATTGGTTCACAACTTGTGGTACCCATTGTACAGATGGTGAAAAATAGATGGTGCCACGTGAACTCTTTCAGACTGAGGATTCCTAATCTCAGCTCTAATCCAAGTCCAGTTGACTTCCTACGGAAAACAAGAGTAATGAAATGTAGAAACGTCACCGCCTCCTTGTTTCCATCCTACAACCTCGGCCCCGGTAGCGTGGTGAGAACTTGTGCCACTCTGCTAAGAAGCAGCCTTTCATTTAGTTGCGAAACCGAGACTGGGACTTTCTCTGCAGTGGAAGAAAGAGTAAGGTGACCTCAGAAGGAAGCATGCTTCACGAAAGACAAAAGCAAAAGGATGCTTTTCATATTGTGGGAAACTCAAAAAGATATACTCATTTAGCCCCAAAGAAAACAGGTGTGCTTTCCCATGCAGAGAAACCACCAATGGATATTTTTTACTGCATTTTTCTAGTAAGAAAAACGAATTTGTCCCTGGTTGTAGTAGCTCTGTAGTAATCATAATAGTAACCACAAACGCTTATTAAGTGTTTATACTCCAGACACTGCTGAGAAAGCTCTTTGCCACGGATCACGATTTTTTGATCTTCACAAAATGTGTGTGAGGGGCGACACTACCATTATCCCTATTTCATGATTAAGGAAACTGAGGCCTGGACAGGTTTAGAAATTTGCCCCCAGTCACACTGCCCGTCAGGGGAGAAGTCAGGGTTTGCTCCGACCAGACTCAGGATGCTTTCTTTAGTTCACTGCCTCGGGTTCTATTATTTTGTCATAAAGACTAAATAGACTGACTTTTAGAATCTTCTCAATTTCCTGTGAAGAGTTTTTCTGTTTTTCGTTTGCATTTTGCGCTTTCATGATTGGTGATATTTGGTACTTCTACCCTTTCCTTTTCTCTTATAAACTAGATGAATGGACACTGAGTTGGAAATCTGAGGTCTGGGTGAGAGTTTCACTTCTGCCGCTGCCTACCTAAGCGATATGGCCCAGTTCACAGCCTCTTTGGGCCTGGTTCCTTCTCTGGAAAATGAAGCTGTAGGATTGTGACGAAGGTCCACTCCTATGCTGAATACCCCCTTTTCTCTTTCCTCCTACCCCTCTTGTCCTCCCATCCCCCCATCTTTCTTCCTTCCTTCTCGTCCTGGCCACTAGCAAGCCCTCAGGCCCTCCGTCCTCTGCGCTTCTGGTCTTCCATCCTATACATGGCAGGCAGGCAGGCAGGGGACGTGGTGTGAGAGCACACGCTTGTCAAGAAGCTTGGGGACACGGATAGTAAGGGGATGGGCAAGCGGTGTGAGGCAGTGCAGTGGAACACTGGCCATCCTCAAAAGTGTAGGGTAAATCAGCCTTGGCTTTGGGACCTCTCTGCCTCTGCTCTGGTTTTTCCTTGGTCCCCATCATCAGTGTCCTTGTACTGCCCTTCGGCTTCATATCCCAGAGTCCTCTTTGTACCAGGTCATCCCATCCTCCCGTCGTGCCTCATCTGAGCATCACATGGCACTTGTTCTGTATCCCGTTCCCTCAGGACTCTGCTGTCTGTTAAGGAAACAGTATGTCTCATCTTCCTAATGTGTTCACTCAGCATCCCCTCCAAGCATATACTTCATCTCGTCTCTCTTGGTTGCATTGGGTCTTCGTTGCTGCGCACGGGGATCCTCTAGTTGTGGCGAGCGGGGGCTACTCTCCGTTGCGGAGCGCGGGCTTCTCATTGCGGTGGCTCCTCTTGTTATGGAGTACGGGCCCTAGGCGCGCGGGCTTCAGTAGTTGTGGCACGTGGGCTCAGTAGTTGTGGCGCATGGGCTTAGTTGCTCCGCGGCATATGGGATCTTCCCGGACCAGGGCTGGAACCTGTGTCTCCTGCATCAGCAGGTGGATTTTTAACCACTGTGCCAGCAGGGAAATCTTTATCTCATCTTAAGAAACATCTAAAAATTAAGAAGGCCTTCAAGAAATTATGGTGGTTTGGGGCAGAATTCTTTCATTCTGACCACCAATGGAGGACCTACTTTTGCTCCAAAGGCTTCCTAACCCTGAATCCAGTGCTTTCACGATTAAGGAGAGAACACCAGGCCTCCCATGGTGAGGTGGAAGTCAGCACGGCAAGTGGGAGGATACCCCAGGAAGAGAATTTATATGATAACTTTGTCATTTTTAGTTTTTCTTGTAACTACAGAACAGAAAATCATTTGCTCCTGAAGACTATGTCCATTTCATTAGACATGAATGTTTGAAATAGTCCGGAGAAACAGTTTACTTAATTCTGGTTGGCTGGTTAGGGTTCCATGGACAAAGAAGCAACCACCAGCCGCGTCTCAGCCAATTAAGGTTTTCCCAGCTCATCTGAAATTATTGGGCATTCACTTCACTGGTCTATTTAATATTTAATATTCCTCAAAGCACAGGCTACCAAGCAAAGGAGCAACTTACATGAGGCCGTGAAAATTCCTCTTCCTTTAACTTCCTCAGAGTTCTTTCCAGTTTGTTGATGATCGTGTGGGAATCCGTGGGCCTTCGTCACACAGAGTCAGCCCCTAAAGGGAGACTGCTCCACCACTCACCAGCAGAGTACTCCTTTTAGACCGCAGAAACGGCGTGCATCGCCTGAGCCGCCTCCTCCCTATTTTCGGTGTGTTTCCAAGGAGTAGGTTGTTTGTCATGGTTTGGGAGAACTTCACCGTCAGGACGCAGTGACACTAGGGGGAGGCACGCCCATCTGTCCCTAAGGGAGAGGTCCAGAGGGAGTAAAAAGCCTGCTGGCCAGAATGTTCTAGCTGTTTCCCTGCTTAAAGCAGCCCCTCAAGGTTAGAGCCTCTCTCAAGGCCGAGTTCTAGAATCCTCAGCTTCCAGAATGGAGGTTTGGTCTCTTCGGTCAGTCCTTTAAAAGACAGTGTGTTAGCTGTAGGCCTTGCTGAGCAGAGGGGGCTCATTCCCTGCCCTGTGTTCTCAGCATCTTAGCCCTTCCATTCCCTGTTTATTCTCCAGCTGCCGGGAAGATGAGCTTTGCCAGTCGTCTTTGACTATGGTCAGGTCAGAATTCTGGGACGCCAGAGTAATCGCAGTCTGCATTTCTCATTCTTATTCATGGTTTTTCTGTCACTGGCTGTGGCGGGGTCTGGATGAGAAGACTCCTCCCGTACCCTGGGATGCCAGCGTGGCTTCCCAGGTGGTCCCCAACTACTTAGGACTCTTGGAGTAGACACAGCGCCTGTCCAGAAAGAGAGGCCCAGTTGTATGGGTCAGGAAGGGGCCCTCCGTTCAGTCGGAGACCGCGCCCTCTCGTTCCTGCGAATCCCACAGCTCGCAGAGCAGTTGGGAGCCAGCCCCCGCCAGCCCACACTGCCCTGTCAGCATGCCCGTTATTCATCAACATCCCTCTTTATTTTCTTACCAAGTATGATGCTCCAGACCCAGGCGAGATGTGTCATACAGGGGGGACTTCACCTGGTGGATAAGAAGGCATATGTTCCTGCCCACGCTCTGCTGAGTTTTAAGAAACTTCCCGGGCACACCCGTTGGTCTTTGTTTGCCTTCACGGGGAGGCCTTAAGGCGTCGTGCTCCCAGGAGGTTTCTGGGCCCAGTCCCTCTTACACTCTGGAGGCTGGTCTCCGGAAGTCCTCTCTGCGGATTTCACTTGTACGCGCGCCGTGGCCAGCCCATCGCCCTTGCCTGGGATGTGGCAAGTCCCATCATGGGCTCAGCAGTTGCAGCGATGATTAAGGCCAGTTTCTGCCCTCAGAGTACAGTTTCATGAGCTTTTCCCTGTTTGTGCTAAAATACAGTTTGAGAGAGAATACCATGGGGTGGGGCTTCAAGTACCCAAAAAAAAAAAAAAAAAAGGCACACAGATTGATTTTCTTTTTCTGGAGCAGGCATCTGAGCAGGAAAATTGTCACGTGTGGCAAACTGCTGCAGGACAGTTCCCGTGGGCCTTGGTCTTTAGGGTCTCCGTTAATCTTATTTCACATGTCTGCAGGCTAGCCCTTTCTCCTCCCTTTCCTTTTAACTATTTCTGGCTAATTCACAGCCCTGTTTTTTTTTTTGTTTGTTTTGTTTTTTAAAAAGGGAGGAAGGAAGGAAAGAAAGAGAGAAAGAAAGCCTATTTGTCCAGATATTCCGTTTCTTGATGTTTTTGTCTTAAACCAGTCACATACCCTTAGCTAACCCAAATCCATATCCCCATTCCCTTTTAGCAACCCAGTGAGCTCATCAATATGCCAGCAGATGATCTAAGCCCCCAATTATCACCTTCTCTAGAAAGACAAACAAACAAAAACAGCCGGAAGGAGGGAGGGCGGATTGGAAGCGGGTGCACGATAAATGATGCATAAAGCTACAGCCTAAAAGGGGCCTCCGCCGCCCGGCCCCTCGGTGGGCATGCGTGTGTGTGAGCACACATTTTCCACCCGCCGGCCGAAGCACCCCAGCTCCGGGCCGGCGGCGGCGGCATTTTAATGTCAGACGGAATCGCTAATGCCCGCGTTGCCATGGCGACCGCGGGAGCGGCAGAGCTAAAAGCCGCTGCCTGGGCCCGGCGCCGCCTCCCCCGCGGCAGCCCACCCGGGCGGTGCAGATTCGCTTTGTCGTACTCGCTCCCCGCCTCCTCCCTCTCCCTCTTACCCTCTCTCTTTCCTTTTTCATCCCCCTTCTCCCCCTCTTCCATCCTCCCTCCCCTCCCGGACTCCCTCTCCTTTGTTGCCCCGCCCCCACGCTCCCCGGCACCAGCCCTTCCCGAGCTGCCGCAGGTCCTGGACCCCTGGCCTCCGCTCCGCCGCAGGTGCCGGATCAAGCAGCCCGCTCCCCTCATCCGGAGGCATAGGCAGGCCCGGGGCCCGTTTGTTATTCTTGGGGACCTTAATGCCTCACTTGAAACCAGTCTTTTAAAAAGAGGATTAAGAAAACGGGAAGTGTTGTTCTTCCCGCACCTGGACGTCTGCCCTAAGGCACATGGTCTGCCTCTCTGCCCCCGGCCCGCCGTGGTCACCCTGGCGTGAGAGGACCGGCCGAGGCCCCCCGCGGCCGCTCGCTGCCCCCCGCCGCTCCCCAGAGTGACTGGAGGTGACGGTCATGGAAATGCACATGCCTCATCTGGCCTCGGAGAGAACGCAGCAGCTATGGCAGTTCCTCACCTAGATGGGGTTTGCTGCCCCCAGAGCAGAATTACCAGGGCTTCCAGGGCCTGAACTCCTGATTGGGGGCGGGGGGGTAGTGTCCTGTACTGCTATTAGCATCCAACTAAGCTGGTAATAAAGAAAGAGCGCCGAGACCACAGTAATGACCCCCAACCCGTAACCCTTGTGTCATCCATCTTTGTCCTGGGGCAGCACAGCAGCTCTAATGGCACTGGCTTAAAATGTCAGATTAGCTCATGGTCTAGCTGATGCCCTCATCTTCGAGGAAAAAACAAAAAAAGCAAAAAGAAAACAGATTTGTGCCACTCTATTGGAGTGTCCTTTGGTATTTGGTTTAACCCTCTGTTCTGGAATGACTTCTTCCATGTTCTGAAGGCTACACCTACTATTTAAATGATGAAACACTGATTAACAGCCAGCAGCCTTGGACCACTCTTACTTACCATGGTCTTGAGTCAGTGGCTCTGCAGTATCACCTTGCTTCCATAACATACCATGGCCCCGTCACTGTCATTCCTACATCTGAAATGAAAGGTGCGCCTTTAAGATGGTTAAAGGCTGGGGTTTTCCTTTAGAGTCCCTGCCCCCCAGTGAGTAGACGTGTATATGTATGTACGTATTGGCTACATTCACACAGAACAATGCCCGCACGGATGCACACACAGTAAGTGGAACTGCGGTTGCCTCTAGGGAACACTTTCCCCAAGAGTAGATGAGACTAGACTACATCCCCGCACTGATTCCAAAGCATTCTGCACTTTTTACGTTCAGAGCTCTTCCCAGAATTAGGGATAAACAGTGATAAACAGTGATGAGTGTGTCATTCATGTTTACGTACGTCTCCACACCGGACTATAAGCTTGGTGAGGGCAGGAGCAACACGTGTCTTTTATGCCCCTGTATCTTCAAGGGCCAGCACACATTCAGGACTTAGTATGTGTTGAATAAAGAGATGAGAAGTGGACAAGAAGGAGGGTGCTGACAGAGTGATGGGGCCTGGGGGCTGTCCAGAGGGTGAGCAGGGGTGCCCATTTCCACGGTCCTCTTGTGAGCTTAGGGGCCCCCCAGGGACTCCACCCTTCCTGTACAAAGTACCTCAGTAAAGTTGTTCTAAGTAATTCTTGTGTAACTAGAATATGTCTGAAACTCATCAGAATAAAAAGCTTGATGAATCAGTTAAATTGTAAAATAAGGGGATTTTGCCTTTGTCATTTGCCAAGCCAGTTCCTGAGCAGCTGACTGGAGCACTTACCCAAGGCAAGGCAAGGCAGCCCTTCTTTCTGGTCCTTCCCAGGGAAGGTGATGCTTCGGTGCTCTGGCGGCAGGGGCTCACAGGAATACTACCCAGGGCTTTAAAACACTAACAGGGGCTTCCCTGGTGGCACAGTAGTTAAGAATCCGCCTGCCAATGCGGGGGACACGGGTTCGAGCCCTGGTCCAGGAAGATCCCACATGCCGCGGGGCAACTGGGCCCGTGAGCCACAACTACTGAGCCTGCGCGTCTGGAGCCTGTGCTCCGCAACAAGAGAGGCCGCGACAGTGAGAGGCCCGCGCACCGCGATGAAGAGTGGCCCCCGTTCGCCGCAACTAGAGAAAGCCCTCGCACAGAAACGAAGACCCAACACAGCCAAAAATAATTAAAAAAAAAAAAAAAAACACTAACAAACGTCCAAGGGCCCACACGCAGACTGGCTGATCAGAGTCCGTCCAAGTAAGGCCTGACCACTGCTTTGCAGATGCTCCTCCGACAGTTCTGATGCTCAGTCAAGGTTAACAGTGTTGCTCTGAGGGCTCCCAGAAGTGGAGGTTAGGGGAAGCAGGAAACTCACCAAACCCAGAGATTCCACTGCAGCTGTGAAGCTGACGCTGATACACTCTGGGCTGAACAAAGAGATGATTGGCTTCAGCCCACTTCAGGTTGTTTCAGCACCACTCACAGAACCTCTCTTTGCCTTAAAAAGCCTGCAGGGTCCCCTCCTTTGACAGTCGTTTAAAACAAATCAGTAACTGTCTAATCAGGGCACGAACCATTTTTCAGACTTGCCCAGGCAGGAGTGACCTAAATATTACTCAGGGTGTCTGACTTCCAGCCCCAGAGGAAGAGTGTATTTGGTTTGATTGTTTTTATGCTGATGAAGTTGAGCCAGTAATTCAAGGTCCCCATAGGGATGGCTGAATCATTCGATGCTATGAATTAGTTCTTTAGACCGAATGCAGTGGTGCAGAGCTATTATTGAATTACTCACTTTTCAATAGCACCCCTTACGCACTCACTCGATCTCATTTGTTGTGCCATTTTTAATTGATGTGAGCTAAAATGAGCAGAACTTGGAGGGTTTGGTGGGAGTGGCCCAGCCCATTTATAGCAGCCAGGTATGAAGAGCAGATCTCTGGAAAACGTGACTAACCCATTTCCGAGCCAACGGGCGTAGAGGCAGACTGCTCTGCTCTCTCTCCCAGGTAACCCTGCAGGCAGTAAATAGAGCCTGTACTAGAAGCCACGAAAGCTGTAAACACACACAGCAGGGAACTCTGCCCAAATTGCCCAACAAGGTATCAGGTGCAATTGACATTCCACTAGAAGTGTGTCTGCCGCAAGGTCAAGGCAAATTTGGCAAGAAGCCACGTGGGGACACTTTACGTTGAAATCTCTTGGGAAACTGAGGACAGGGAAATAAAGCTTAGTCTTGGGCTCTTCAGTCGAGTTAGTGATTGTGGAGAGAACAGGAACCCTTCAGGTCAAGCAGGAAAAGCACCAGTGTGGCCTGGGCAAACCCACAGGCTGAGCTTTCCCAGCCAGCAAGCTCCAGCCTGGATCCAAACAACCCATTTCTGGGAACTTAAAATCAAAACTAAGATAGCAGTCGAATGGTCTCAAGTCCCCTACAGGGCCTTTGATATGTATCCCAGCAGCAGCAGCATGGTGAATGGTTTCTGTAATGTGGGATTCCCGGGGAAAGTGGGCCTGGAGCACCGCCACCGGTGCCTCTCTCATTATAGGGCCAGAAATAGATGCCGCATCCCAGGAAAGGGGAGGTAAGGCTGCGTGGAATGTTTCATCTGTTGGAATTTTGTTCTGCGCGGCCTGACAAGATTACTGAGTTCTCAGTTCTGTAGCAGTGGCATTGAGTAAGAGTCTGAAAATTGATGCATTATGTACTTGCTTAAAATAGCAAATGCAGAAAAGGAAAAGCAGAGCCGCTAAGAAGTGTGCAGAACATATTGATGGAAAGGCCTCTGTTGCCTCTGTCATCACCAGCATGAAAGGGTGTATCGGAGCAGGGGGTGGATTTTCCATCAAAAGCATTCGTGTGGTAAAGGCTTCTGTACCACAATGAGTCAGGGGTACATTTTTTAGCTAACATAACTGAGTGCAAATCCTTCTGTTCTCAAACAGGTGGTAGAAAGTGAGCAATTTGTTTCTTTTCATCTCAGTGTTCTGGGTTGGTTCATGAGATAGTTGCTTCTATTTTAACCTTGTTGAGTTCCCCCTTAGAACAGAAATCCCCCGTTACTTGCTACCTAATCAGATATTCTGCGCTGTGGATCACAGCTGCCTGGATGGGCAGCAGGGTTTAGTGCGAGTGAGGTGGAAAGTGCATAAAAGGAATGTGTCATCTGCCCCCCGAGAGGAAAGCATCATCTTTTGTCAGCAGAGATCGGATTTTAAAATACTCAAGAACAAGTTAAAAGGGCTTTCTGGAATCGACAAGCCTTTTCACCAATATGGCCCTAGGAGGTGGCATGGTTATTGCTTAAGGGGCTATCCATGGTCAAGAGAAGAGGCCTTGAGACACAAGGGCAGGGTCCCTTCAGCCCCTGTATCAATTGTTTAACCAACATTCTAAACATAAGGACCTCCTTCTTTAAAGCACTTGGCTCCATTAACAGACGTTCAAGGGGCACTTACTCCGAGCCAGGCATCGCCCTAGCCCCCGTGCCTATGTATAGTTTGGACTTTTTTTTTTTTTTTTTGCGGTACGCGGGCCTCTCACTGTTGTGGCCTCTCCTGTTGCAGAGCACAGGCTCCGGATGCGCAGGCTCAGCGGCCACGGCTCATGGGCCCAGCCGCTCCGCAGCATGTGGGATCTTCCCGGACCGGGGCACGAACCCGCGTCCCCCGCATCGACAGGTGGACTCCCAACCACTGCGCCACCAGGGAAGCCCTATTTTGTCCTTTAACTCTCACCAAAACCCTTTGGAAAAGCATTACCACTGTTTATTATCCCAGTTCAGGAAACCAAGCTTCAAAGGGTAAGTGATCACCCAGAGCCATACCGCTGGATTCACACCCTAGACTGGCTGATTCCAAAGGCCTCTTCTCTCCACCAGGCCCCATTGTCTCCTGTCTCGATTAAGCAACATTCCTAGAAATACACAGAACCTGGAAGTCCCAGTCCCCGTCTCCTCCCTGCTGCTGCTGCCAGCTGCAGTGTCTGACTCCCGGGTGTGTTATAGCCAGAGTTCCAAAGGACTGGTTAGTATTCACGAGAAATCACTTTTTCCAGGCTCAGCAAGCAGTTGGATGTGCAAACCACCCCTACATGGGAACTTGAACTAACTGTTCAGTAAACCATAATGTGCTGATTGTTGTCGGACAGTGACCAGTTTCCGGTTTCCTATAGGTCACCACAATTCTAGAGAATGTGACCTTTTATTTGCAGAGCAAGAATTAGGCCTTTCTTTTCCTCCCCAGCCCCCCGCCTTTATAATTTGCACTATTGCTCCTAGGAATACTGCTTTTAAAGTTTGAACATTTTCAGATAAAAATTGCTGGAAAGAATGGTGGGAAAAGTATCAACAAGTAGACCACTGATGGGCTTCCCTGGTGGTGCAGTGGCTAAGAATCCGCTTGCCAATGCAGGGGACACGGGTTCGAGCCCTGGTCTGGGAAGATCCCACATGCCGCGGAGCAACTCAGCCCGTGTGCCACAACTACTGAAGCCCGCGCTCCTAAAGCCCGTGCTCTGCAACAACAGAAGCCACCGCGACGAGAAGCCCGCGCGCGGCAACGAAGACCCAAGGCAGCCAAAAATAAATAAATAAATAAATTTATATATAAAAAGAAGACCATTGAGACTTCCCTGGTGGTCTAGTGGTTAAGACTCTGCGCTTCGACTGCAGGGGGCTCAGGTTCAAACCCTGCTCAGGGAACTAAGATCCCACATGCCGTGGGGCGTGGCCAAAAAAAAAAAAAAGAAGACGACCATTGAATAAAAAGTGAGAAACGTTAAGGAGTTTCGGGTGCATGAGAATGGTACTCGGGCTGCTCACTTGCCATTTTAACACTGAATTGTCAAATTGGAGGCTTATTTGCTTCATATAGCACGGAATCAGGATAATATTGTAAATACTTTATAGCAGAATTTGCTTACAAAATAGGTTTGGGAAACAATTTTGATACGTGATCTCCCCACTGGATCACACAGTCCTTTAAGGGAGGGAGAACAATGAGGTATATGTTCCCCAGTGAGTCCTCATAACATGTAGCGAAACCCTTTGGATCATTTCCAGAGGAAGTGAAACTCAACATTGTCCAAAACCAAACTCACTCTCTGTTTCCTTCTCCATCACCCACGCTGACAACCTAGAGATGTGGAAGACTCTACCTTTTACCATCTACGTTCAGTGGTCACCAAATTCTTGCTCTGAAGCGTCTCTCAAGCCTGACCTGTGTCTGCCCTGTTAACAAACACAGCCCTTTCTTCCCTGATTTAGTTTCCTACCCGGTCTGTCTGCTTTTAAATGCCCCCATCAGTCTATCCTCCACATCACCTGTTCCCTATCAATTTCATGTATTCGCTCGTTTGTTAAATAAGCACCTACTTTATGCCAGACACTCTTAGGCACAGCGATAAGGAGGAGGTCCCATTCCCGTGGAGCTTCCCTTTAGGAAGGGCATGGGAGCCATAGGAAGACAGACAGTGAACAAGCCAAGAATCGAATAGGTCAATTTCAGATAGCGGTAAGTGCACAGATAAAAACAAAGTATTATCTCTCTTCTCCACTCAAGGATCCTTAAGTGAGTCCCCATTGCTTGCAGAGTTAAGCCTAAACTCTTCGCCTGTTATCTCCCCCAGCCTCTCTCCCACCAGTCTCCAGACACAGTTGCATCCTGAACTACAGCCCCACGCTTGCCGTTCCCTGCATGTTCTCTAAATTTCACTTTTAAGCTTCAACAAGGTCATCTCTGTTCGTCCAAGTCCTCTTCACCCTCCAAGGGGCAGTTCGTCACCTCCTGTTCTTGGGATTTGGAGATCTGGGCTGGGGAGGCCCAGGTAGGCTGCAGGGAGGAAGGGCAACTAGAGCTTGAGGGGCGTCGCGGGAGGGAGGAGAGATGCTGGCCAAGCCGGGCGAGGCCGCTAGGCTGAGGGTGTGCCTGTTCCCCGGGGATTCAGCACCCTGCCCCGCGGCTCTGGCTCCCTCCACGTGGGTGGGGAGCAGCGTGAGGAAGAGAGATTAGGTCACGTCGTGGACCGGGGTGCTGGGAGCCCAGTTTATTCCCATGATGCATTTGCATTTCAAAGCCTCAAGCTCCGGGCCCGAGAGGCTGCACCCGGCAGCCAGCAGGCAGAATCCTCCACTCCCCCACCCGGTGCTTCCTGAGCGCACCCTGCAGCCCTCTAATGGTGCCAGCTTCCATGCCTTACATAGTAGCTATTTGTCAGCAAGTCGGCCTCCCTCCCCAGACTCTGAGCTTCTTGAGAACGGAGGCTGTTTTATTATTTATCTTCTACCCCAGAGCCTTAGACTCAGATATTTGACGTAGGACACGTTTCAAGATAATGCCGAGGAATTCCTGAGCTCGTGGCAAGACTTCTCCTTAGTTCCCAACCCTGTTCAAAAGTGCCATCATTAATCTTATTTAAGCATTCTTTGATGACTCTCTTTTTAGTATATATGTCCCCTGTGTGTGTGTAGCTGCAAACCGCCTGAAATGCCCAGTTCTCGGATGGCAGAGGCTGGGGTCCTACAAACTCCCCTGTGCAGTGGGCCACAGCCCCACACACATAGAAGCTCAGATGCTTCTTGATGGTGAATAGAACAGGTAGATACGGAATGGCATTCCAACAAACCACTAAAAATCATCTGTTCAAAGGAAGATGCGGATCCTGGTTTGTGTTCAATCCAGGCTTATTTAGCACCTTCATTAATGATGTGAATAGAAAATAAACACCAATGTTCACAGACGGAGCTAACTTTGGAGGTACTGTTAACAGAAGTATCAGGATAGGAGGAGCAGAAATGTAAGCAGGAAACAGCCAAGATGGAAAAAAAGAAGAAAAAAAAAAAGCTTAACACAGCAAAGAGAAAAAAAAAATCTCTTAAACAGATATTTTTTGATAAAGCCCCAAAGACAACAGAGCAAATCACTGAGATGAGAAGTTGAAGGGAGACAGAGAAAGAAGGGAGAGGTGGGAAGAGAGAAGAGGTCATGGAGGGTGGGATGGACGCAGAGGACCTGAGCTCAGGCTCCAGAGCCGACACCCTCTTGTTGGAGGTGACGGGGCAGCGCCCTGAGGGGACACCACCCCCGCCTGTGATGCCGCTCTGTCCACAGCTGCCATCCCATTTGTTTTGTGGTAGAGGTTTGGTTTGGTGGTGTTTTGTTTTGTTGCTTCTGTTTTCTGTTCTTTCCTCATATCTGAGGGAGCGGTGGGTTTGTTCTTTTAGTTCAGTTTTGAAAGGTTTCATTATCCCCGGCGTAAAGCATCAATTTGGACATTTTGGGAGGGACAGAGGAATGCAGCCTGTAAAGAGTCCAGATTCCAAATCCATAAGGCCAAGTGGAGCATCCTCACTGCCTTGGTCTCTGATGCTGGCGGAAGGGAAACAAATCCAAGGGCCGAGCAGCAGTCACTGGGCCTCTCAGGATGGGCTCAGCGAGGCCACGTCCAGCACACAGAGGCCAGGCCCGGGTCCGCCTTGCCAGGGGAGGGCCCCCGACGCACGAAGAATAGGAACCTTCTGGTTGACAAAACCAGAAGCCAGGAGCCTCCACAGAGAGCTACAGGCCTCCTCAGGGACTCCAGCTGGAAAGTCAAGATGCCAGTGTGCCGGGGAATAGTTTAAAAAAGTACCTGAATTCTCCAAGCACCAGGAGAGCACCCCTTCTTTGACAGCCTGGAATCAACCAGGCCTGGAAACACCAATGTAAAATGTCATAAATGCCCAGGAAGCGAACGACAAGTGGTGACAGTGGGGGTCATGGCTGTGGGTCAGGATGCCCCAACCTTAACACCGTGACAGCAGATTCCAAATGCTATTTCCTGACTCGTAAGCACCAAGTATTAAAGACTTGCACGCAGCAGAGGTATTGCCCCACGCTACAGCTAGACACATCCGTCCATCTGAGGTCTAAATGCAGTGGGGCAAAAAAAATAAACTTAAATAAATCAATAAGTGGAAGGGAGCTTCAATGTGTCACTCAAGAAACAGACACCACTTTGCGGCTGTGCAGAGCTCCTCGACCTTGCTAAGCTTCTGTGCCCTCATCTATGGCGTGGGCATAATGACAGTGCCTCGTAAGGTGTCAGCAAGGATTAAATGAGATGATGCATGTAAAATGTTTAATACGGCGCCTAGTGTGTGGAAAATTCTCCATAAGTGGAAGATGATGATTGTCAAGCTCCCCTCCCCCAATCCAAGACCCCTTTTACAGCTACACAAGACGCGCTGCTAAGTAGCACCAGCCATAGCCAGCAGACGGCTAAGTGATCGTGGGGCCTATCTGTTCATATCACTCCGGGTATTACTGAGAAACACGCATGGAACCAGTGTCTACTCGTCTCCATTCAAACCTCAAAAAAAAAAAAAAAAAAATGACAACACGTTCATTGATGTAATTCCTGGAACTTCTTCAACCTTGCGTGTATGTTTCCAAAAATCCATGAGTCCAAACGTTTGTCATCCTACGAACATTTTTGTTTCCCTGAGAACTTCATTAGCAATGGGGCAGCAGCACCTAATATGTGAGAGTTTGGATTTACAAAGCAGAGTAATGATCCACTTTGCAGAAGGGTTCTTTGGCTCCCGAAAAGCATCCCTGGAACAGCGGGCATCCCTAGTGCCTCTTCATCTGCCTTAATCACACTCTGTACCTCAACACACCCTCGCACAGAGCACAGTGCCAGGAAGGCACCTGCTCCCCAAAGCCCAGCCCCTGCTCACCGATGGCGCCAACTCACTTCTCAACAACGCTGCTTTGAAGATGCTTGACATTGCCCTCAGGTCTTCTGGTTAATGTCCAATGTCGAAATTCTAGGTTGACGGTTATTTTCCTTAAACCCTTTGACGAGTCTGTGTTTTCATTTCCCCCCCCCTCATATTTGATGAGAAAGCCTGTTATTCCTTTGCAAGCAACGTCTCTTCTCGCTCTGGGTGTTCTTCAGGTTTGCTCTGCCTTTGGTGACCTGCAGCGGATCTGCTTTTCAAGAAGTCAAGAAAGCTTGAGGTTTCCGTTTTTTACTGAAAAACCTTTGTGCGTGTGTATCTCCTCACGCCGTGGTTCCGTGCCCTTCCGCCAGGCTGGGAGGCAGACTCCCGGTGGGCTTTCCTAGGCCGGGCGGCCTCGTGCTGACCTCAGGCCTGGTGCCCTCGCAGTGGCCTGCACGTCCTGGACTTGGCATCCACTGGCCTCCCATCCCCTCCTTCCTCCTGACTGCCAGAGTTTACCACCCCCCTTTCCTGCAACCTCCACTGGGGAGTTGTATTCACGTCGGAGACACTTGTAAGCGGTCGGGAAAGCTTGTCAGCTCCGATCACAGCACAGCACCATTGCCTGCTCAGAGCTTCGAGAGAACTGGGGACACAGATGAACACCCAGCTCAGCCTGGGGGTGGGGGTGGGAGGCGGGCGGTTCTGGAAAGCTCCAGGGAATGACTGAAGAGGTTTCAGCAGGGGGACGACAGGATCTTTTTCGTGCCTCTGATGACACTGTGTAGGACACGTTTGAAGCAGGGTGCCGGGCAAAGCGAAGACAGAGGAACGGGTTAGGAGGCTACGTTTGGAACCAGGAAAAAGGGGCTGAGGTTCTGGGCAGTGATGGTGGTAGCGGAGAGAGAATGAGAAGGTGAAATGAACAGAACTTGGTACCCTGACCTGGGCAGAGGAGGGATCCAGGCCGATCCAGGCTTTCTGTCTCCGTGATGGGTAGATGATGCCACCTCTCCCCGGGACAGGCTTGACAGGAGGAGGGAAGCAGTTTGGGGAAAGGGCCAAGAGAATGAGCTCAGTGTCGGACATAGGAAGACTCAGCCGTCTGCGGCACATTCAGGGAATTTGTCGGGTCGGTGGCTGCACATGTGTGCTTGGACCTCTTGCTGGGACAGGGGACACTGGGTAATTGTCTGTCATTGAAACCACAGCATGGGTGACACACTGTAGGAGAATGTACAAAATGAAAAGGACTAAAGGTAAAACAATATTTAGGGAGTGAGGAAACAGAAACATACTGCTGCAGGATTCCTGCTGCTTCTTGAGGTCTGACATGGCCCCTTCTGGAAGCCGACACCGGCCACCCACGCTTAGGTGGCCCCTGTGCGTATCTCGGTGTTTGTTAAACTTTGCCCATCCTCTCAGTGTTGATGGGTGCCTTGAGGTCGGGGCCTGCATCCCACCCATTTTGTGTTCACTCTCTCTGGACGAAGCCCACCTCATCGCGGGCGCTCGGTAAATACCCGCCAAGAGAAGGAGAGCGGGTGGGGGAGGGATGGGTGATGGGGGCCCAAGCGAGGAAAGCCCTGGGGGAAGGGGGTCCCTGACCGGAGGGCCAGGAGGGTTGGGGGATGGGCGGGGGTTCCGCCCACTGGGCCAGGAGCCTGCGCGGGGGGCCTCGGCGACGAACGTGCTGCTGCCTAGAACCATATAGTGACTGGAGTTTTATTTTCTAAATAAAAGTGGTGTCACCCCATCCCTCACCAGCTACAAACCCAGAGAGGACTCAGTAGGTCGGGGATGCAATGCCCCCCCCTCTCAGGACTGCTGGCCTCTTAGACTCGCTCTAGAAGTGACTGTGGTCGAAGTGTCCATTCGACCCTGACAAAAACAGAAGTAGCCCTTCCTAAAGCAGGATTTTGAAAGAGCTGCCCTCTGTGATTTGACATGAACAGAGGGACTTCCTTCTGGAAGGAAGCGAAACACACGGGTCACAGCTGCAGACATGGGCGGGCCACTGTCCTCAGGGAGAGCTGGAGACCCTGCCCTTGTGTCCCGGCGGCGTCTAGGTGGAGGGCCACCTGTCCTGATGACGCCGGGGTTTATCGTGAAACACTCACTCCGCGTATCACCCCTGGGAAAAGCATCTGTTTACGACCTGCCTGTGCTTGGTGCAAGGCAAGCTTCCCCACACACACATCGTGTGACCAAACACAGAGAATGCTGCGTTAGTGCCGAAGGCTCTGGAACTGCTGGCCACTCCCCCAGAGGATCCGTGCGCCAGGCCGCTGCACTTCACCTCACTCCCATCCCGGTTCCCTTTCAAGTGTTAGAGCTCCAGTAGGAAATGCCACTGGAACGCCATGGAGAAAAGAGGGTGGGCTCAAGTCCCAGGCTGCCAGGGGTAAGAGTCTTCTGCTGACCAGGGGTCTGTACAGGAGGGGACATGTTCTGGGCTGCTTCAGCCCCTGGAGAGACTTGTGATGTCCCACCCTGTGCAGGACTTTTCAATGCGCGGCTGCACCAGCACGCCCGCGGATCCGGTCTTTCATTGACCCACGGATTTCTCTGATGAGCAGAGGACTGGAGGAAACGGAAGCAAAGTAACTTGATCAAGGCCATTTGCCTGCAATGATAGCTTGGAGCAGATGAAACAAGATGAAAGTCCCCGAATTCCACAGTTTGCTGAGCCATTAAATCCTGTAACAGAAGATGGGGAGGAAAGCCCCTCCCCCTTGCAGCCAGCCAGCCTCCATCGCAGCTGTCACCCGCAGCTATAAAATCTCCTTTCTTTTCTTGAAAAAATAAGGAGGGTGCCCTGGTTCCGTAAAGATTTCCAGTGTGTGAAGCGCGAGCAGGAGATGTCACCGGACCCCCTGGAGTGTCCACTCCCTGTGTGTTGCTCGGGCCCTGCCACTGCTCTGTCTCCAAAATAGGCACAAGAAACCCTTGCCACTGCTCTGTCTCCAAAATAGGCACAAGAAACCCTTCACAAGAAACCCCTTAAAACCATTTTGGTTTGAACTTAAAATGGGGAGAAAAAACATGGTTTGAGGACAAGTCCTTATTTTTCCTTTAGATCAACCCATTTTAAAAAGATTATTGTGTGGACTTCCCTTGTGGTCCGGTGGTTAAGAATCCGCCTTCCAGGGCAGGGGACGTGGGTTTGATCCCTGGTCAGGGAACTAAGATCCCACATGCTGCGGGGCAACTATGCCTGCACGCTCTAGAGCCCGCGCACCACAATTAGAGAGAAGCCCTCACGCCGCAATGATAGATCCCACGTGCTGCAACTAAGACCGGATGCAGCCAAAAAAAAAATTTTTTTTAATGATTATAAAATACCCATAACTTAAAATTTACCATTAGTCACAGTTAATACATTCACAGTGTTGTGCAACCGTCACCACTGTCTAGCTCCAGAGTATTTTCATCACCCCAAAAGGAAACACCCTGACTCCTCTGCTTTCTGTCTCTGTGGATTTGCCTATTCTGGACATCTCATATAAGTGGAATTACAGTATGTAGCTTTTTGTGTCTGACTTCTTTCACTTAGCATAATGTGTTCAAGGTTCATCCGTGTTGTAGCAGATATCATTACTTCATTCCTTTTTATGGCTGAATAATATTTCACTGGATGGATAGACCACATTTTGTCTGTCCCTTCATCAGTTGATAGATATTTGGGTTATTTCTACCTTTTCTTTTTTTTCTGAAGTATAGTTAATTTACAATGCTGTGTTAGTTTAAAGTGTACAGCAAAGTGATTCAGTTATATATATTATTACATATTATGTATATTATATATTATATATATTTATTATGTATCATATATTATTTTCCAGATTCTTTTCCATTATAGGTTATTACAAGATGTTGAGTATAGTTCTCTGTGCTATACAGTAGGTCCTTGTTGTTTACTTATTTTATATATAGTAGTGTGTATATGTTATTCCCAAACTCCTAATTTATCTGTCCTCCCATTCCTCTATCCCCTTTGGGAACCATAAGTTCGTTTTCTATGTCTGTAAATCTATTTCAGTTTTGTAACTAAGTTCATTTATATGATTTTTTTAGATTCCACATATAAGTGATATGACGTGATATTTGTCTTTGTCTGGCTTACATCACTTAGTATGATAACCTCTAGGTCTATCCATGTTGTTGCAAATGGCATTATTTCATTCTTTTTGTGGCCAAGTAGTATTCCATCATATATATGTACCACATCTTCTTTATCCATTCATCAGTCAATGGACATTTGGGTTGCTTCCATGTAAATAGTGCTGCAGTGAACACTGGGGTACATGTATCTTTTTGAATTATGTTTTTCTCTGGATATATGCCCAGGAGTGGGATGATACTATAAAACTCCTAGAGGAAAACATAGGCAGAACACTCTTTAACATAAATCGTAGGAATATCTTTTATGGATCTGTCTCCTAGAGTAATAGAAATAAAAACAAAAATAAACAAATGGGGTCTAACTAAACTTAAAAGTTTTTGCACAGCAAAGGAAACCGTAAACAAAATGAAAGAACCTACAGTACGGGAGAAAATATTTGCAAACGATGCTACCAACAAGGAATTAATCTCCGAAGTATACAAACAGTTCATGGAGCTTAATATCAAAAAAAAAAAAAAAAGAAAGAAAGAAACAACCCAATCAAAAGATGGGCAGAAGACCTAAACAGACATTTCTCCGAAGAAGACATACAGGGACTTCCCTGGCGGTGCAGTGGTTAAGAATCCGCCTGCCAATGCAGGGGACACTGGTTCTAGCCCTGGTCCGGGAAGTTCCCACATGCTGGGGAGCAGCTAAGCCCATGCACCACACTACTGAGCCTGTGCTCTAGAGCCTGCGAGCCACAACTACTGAGCCCGCGTGCCACAACTACTGAACCCGCATGCTGTAACTACTGAAGTCCATGGGCCTAGATCCCGTGCTCCGCAACAAGAGAAGCCACTGCAATGAGGAGCCCGTGCACCACAACGAACTAGGCCCTGCTCGCTGCTACTAGAGAAAGCCCACATGCAGCAATGAAGATCCAGTGCAGACAAAAAATAAATAAAATTAAATAATTTTAAAAAGACATACAGATGGCCAAAAGGCACATGAAAAGATGTGCTAATTATTAGAGAAATGCAAATCAAACCTACAATGAGGTATCACCTCACACCAGTCAGAATGGCCATCTTGAAAAGGTCTACAAATAATAAATGGTAGAGAGTGTGTGGAGAAAATGGAACCCTCCTACACTGTTGTTGGGAATGTAAATTGGTACAGCCACTATGGAGAACAGTATGGAGCTTCCTTTAAAAACTAAAAATAGAGCTACCATATGACCCTGCAATCCCACTCCTGGGCATATATTAGGAGTTTTATAGTATCTGGTCTTACATTTAGGTCTTTAATCCTTTTTTTTTTTTTTTTTTTTTTTTTTTGCGGTACACGGGCCTCTCACTGTTGTGGCCTCTCCCACTGCGGAGCACAGGCTCCGGACGCGCAGGCTCAGCGGCCATGGCTCACGGGCCTAGCCGCTCCGCAGCATGTGGGATCTTCCCGGACCGAGGCACGAACCCGTGTCCCCTGCGTCGGCAGGCGGACTCTCAACCACTGCGCCACCAGGGAAGCCCCATGGTCTTCAATCCATTTTGAGTTTATTTTTGTATATGTTATTAGAGAATGTTCTAATTTCATTATTCTACATGTAGGTGTCCAGTTTTCCCAGCACCACTTATTGAAGAGACTGTATTTTCTCCATTGTGTATTCTAACCTCCTCTGTCATAGACTAAATTGACCGTAAGTGTGTGGGTTTATTTCTGGGCTTTCTATCCTGTTCCATTGATCTATATTTCTTTTTGTGCCGGTACCATACTGTTTTGATTACTGTAGCTTTGTAGTATAGTCTGAAGTCAGGGAGCGTGATCCCTCCAGCTCTGTTCTTCTTTCTCAAGATTGCTTTGGTTATTCAGGGTTTTTTGTGTTTCCATACAAATTAAAAATTTTTAATTCTGTTAACTAGAACAAATGAAAAATGCCATTGGTAATTTGATAGGTTCTGTGAACTAGAACAAATGAAAAATGCCATTGGTAATTTGATAGGGATTGCATTGAGTCTGTAGATTGCCTTAGGTAGTACAGTCTTTTTAACAATATTGATTCTTCCAATCCAAGAACACAGTATATCTTTCCATTTGTTTGTGTGGCCTTCAGTTTCTTTCATCAGTGTCTTATAGTTTTCAGGGTACAGGTCTTTTGCCTCCTTAGGTGGGTTTATTCCTAGGTATTTTATTCTTTTTGATGTGATTGTAAATGGGTTTGTTTCCTTAATTTCTCTTTCTGATACTTCATTGTTAGTGTATAGAAATGCAACAGATTTCTGTATATTAATTTTGTACCCAGCAACTTCACTGAATTCATTGATGAGCTCTAGTCATTTTCTGGTAGCATCTTTAGGATTTTCCATGTTTAGTATCATGTCATTTGCAGTGACAGTTTTACTTCTTTTCCAATTTGGGTTCCTATTATTTCTTTTTCTTCTCTAATTGCTGTGGCTAGGACTTCCAAAACTATGTTGAATAAAAGTGGTGAGAGTGGGCATCCTTGTCTTGTTCCTGACCTTGGAGGAAGTGCTTTCACTATTGAGTATGAATGTTAGCTGTGAGTTTGTCATATATGGCCTTTTTTGTTTTTTTTTTAATTTTTATTGGAGTATGGTTGCTTTACAATGTTGCATTAGCTTCCACTGCACAACAATATCAATCAGCCATACACATCCAGATATTCCCTCCCTTTTGGACTTCCTCCCATTTATATGGCCTTTATTAAGCTGAGGTATGTCCCCTCTATGCCCACTTTCTGAAGAGTTTTTATCATAAATGGGCATTGAATTTTATCAAAAGCTTTTTCTGCATTGTTGTAAATAATGCTGCTATAAACATCCCTGTACAAGTTTTTGTTTGAACACCTGTTTTCACTTCTTTTGGGTATATATCCAGGAGTGGAATTGCTGGGTCGTGTGGTAATTCTGTGTTTGACTTATTGAGAAAGCAAACTCAATCCACGTTGTCTTACTTTGTTGTCTGCTGATGGCAGTGTGGACGGCACCAGCCGGGGGCTGCTTAGCTGCCTAGCTCTTCAGACCAAAAAGCCAGTTCTTCTTCCTGCCCTCAACACATGGAACCACTCACCCCCCTCTCTTCTGTCCAGATCCCACGGCAGCCCCACGGAGACAGGCAGGGAATCAGGGCAGGGCCACTCAGGGCTGCGGTGCTGGGGCTCTGCTTGCTCCAGGCCAGCAAGAGGGCCAGGATGAGGGTCGAAGGACCCCTCACCCAGATCACGGGCTGTGCATCTATCCCCAGGGCAGCCTGGCTCCCACAGGAATGGAGAAGTGCCCGAGTCACTGCCTCCAATGGGCTCTGCTATTTTTATGTCCAAGTCTGGTTAAAAATAGCCGTCCTAAGCCAAGGTTTTAGCTGCAGCTGACAAGACATTAAGCATCAGATACCTAATGCCCATGAGAGATAACCACGGGTCTCTTCCTGTGTTCATTTTCTGTTTCTACAAGATGTTTAACAAGAAAGGGGGCTTCCCTGGTGGCGCAGTGGTTGAGAATCCGCCTGCCAATGCTGGGGACACGGGTTCGAGCCCTGGCCCGGGAGGATCCCACATGCCGCAGAGCAACTAAGCCCATGCACCACAACTACTGAGCCTTTGCTCTAGACCCCGTGTGCCACAACTACGGAAGCCCGCATGCCTAAAGCCTGTGCTCCGTAACAATAGAAGCCACCGCAGTGAGAAGCCCGCACACCACAACGAAGAGTAGCCCCCGCTCGCCGCAACTAGAGGAAGCCAGGGCACAGCAATGAAGACCCAATGCAGCCAAAAATAAATTAATTAATTTTTTAAAAAAAGAAAGCAGGTAGGAAACAGCCATGAGGAAAGCCCCTAACAACATCTCCATCCCTGCCCCCCGGGCGCTCCAACAAAGCCCAGCCCAGTGTTCTGGGCACTCAGAGGCCAAGAGCGCCACTGCCCGCGGGCCCCCTTCCTGCGGAAAGTGAGTCTGAGTGATGGTGCCGCCCAGACCAGCCGGTGCCTGGGCAGTGCCTCCCTGTCCCCTGGGCCAGGCGGGCGGAAGCACAGTTGTGCCGGCCTCCCCTGCCGTCAGACCCTTGGCATCCCGTCCAACGCCGAGAGCAACAGCCACCCAGGGAGCCTGACCCGCCCGCCCCCAGCGCCGCCCTGGGGAAATGAAGGCGTTCAGAGCACAGGGAGCAGGGCCTTCTCCTCTCACCTCCCAGCGCGGAGAGCGCCGATGAGGCACGAGGCGCAGCGCGGGACTGTGCCGGCCGCTGAGTCTCCCAGCTCTTCCATCTGCGGCATCTGAAGTGCGTTCAGTGCCCCGCGGGGCGCCTGAGGACGGGCGCTGCTCCTCCCCAGCAGGTGCGCAGCCACCCCGCGGGCACTGGGCACTCCGGGCCCTCCGCCTGCTCAGCAGGTGGGAAGAAGCCCCGCTGGGCCAGCAGGGCCACATGGCTCCTGGGCAGGGGAACGGGCTCCTGCCCCGCACGCTGCCAGCCACACAGGTAGAAGCACCGCTGACCCTCCCTCCCACTTCCCGGCCTCCAGGAAGCTGACGTCCAACCGGTTCTAACAGCGGGACCCGCGACAGGCAGGGCCGAGCCGGGACTCACAGAAGACATTTCTCTCATCGTCGTCGTAGTCAGGTACCATGTGCGGGGAAGAGTCTCCACTTATCACTGGACGCAGCGCCCCCCAGGGCTCCGTGTTGCCACCAGAGAGAACTGATAAACAGTGTCATCAGAGCCCCGTGCTGTGATATCCCCCTGCTGACATCTAAAGCCCAGCGACTGGTCCTCAGCCTCAGGCCAGAGGGCGGTGGCCGTGCCGCACTGCGGCTCCCTGCCCTGTACTAACCCACAAGCGGGTTCTCAGGAGCCCGGCAGCGCCTGAACCTCGGGCCCTGGCTCCCCCAGGGCTTTGGTTCGGGACCGCAGCCCAGCACCATCTCTCACGGCCTCATCCTCTCTGTGCCCTGGCCTGGAGGAGACACCTGTGAGGCCCAGGGACTGCCGGGGAGACTCCCCCACCTGGGCCCCCTGCTAACCGCCTGTCTTCTTTTCGGTCCTTCCAGTGAGAAGCGCCACCTTCAAGTCAACGTCACCAACCCTGTGCAATGCAGCCTGCACGGGAAGAAGTGCACCGTCTCCGTGGAGACACGGCTCAACCAGCCGCAGCCCGACTTCACCAAGAACCGCTCGGGCTTCATCCTCAGCGTGCCGGGCAACTGATGCGCAGGGAGGTGGGGCCGCCCGAAGCCCGCCCCGCTAGGCTCCACGCTGGGAGGGGCCCCCGCCTCCCCTGCGGCCCCTCCCCGAGGCCCACCCCCTGCTTTCTGCCTTTGGCCTCCGTCTTCCTCGGTCCCAACTGTCCGCAGACCCCTCAGCAAACCAAAGACCCCGTGTCCTGCCCAGCCCCTAGCCACCACCCCACCCCACCCCCCACCCCCGACTACAGCTCCCCTGCAGTCAGAGAAGGCCGCCCGCTGCCAGGCCAGGTCAGCCTGCCTGACCCCGTGACCAGCAGCTGGCCCTGCAAGGCGAGGGCTCGGGGAGCCCGGATGCAGTTTCTAGCCAAAGCCATGCCCCCGGTTTGGGGGAGGTGAGCTGGGGAGGTAGCCCTGCTCTCTCCCTGGGCCCAGCTGCCCTCTCCCCAGGGTGATGGCAGCCCCATGCCCTGGCTCAGGGAGCTTCTCAGAGCTCCTCGTGGACCCCCTCCCCGCCAGCAGCCAGCCAAGACCACCAGGTGAGCAGGTTCACCTGTAGGGCCAGCCCCTCAGCCCAGGAGCCAAGGGCCGGCAGTCTGTCCTGCCCAGAGCCTGCCCCCAGCCCCGTGGCCACCTCCCCAGAGAGCACAGCGCAGGGGATGCTCCAGGGATCATCTTACTTAACCACACAGCCTGGGCCATGGTTGTCTTGCACTTACTTTTGCAGTTTGCTAATCAGATATCATGTCTGCTGTGCCCACACTCGTGTCAGGAACGCTAATTAATAAAATAGAATGGGGGGTGGGGAGCAGGGGAGCAATCCGGGGTTTGGAAGTTGCCCCTCCAAACACCTCTGCCTCACACTCACGTGGAGAACCAGGACCGGGGTGGGAGGGCCTGAGCCCCAGGAACTTGGGGAAGTGGAGCGACAGAAACAGTGCGGGGGTCCTGGCACTGCAGGCCAGGCCAGGAGAGCCGCCGCCTTGCCAGTCCCTGCCCGGCAGAGAGCGCGTGTGCTCCAGATGCTTCCGGGACCACCCTCCTCTGAGCCTCTTCCGAGGAGGACGCCACACACCCCCTGGGCAGCCCGGGCCTCCCGGCCTGGAGCCTTAGAAACCCCGTGTGGTCAGGGGGCTGAGGGTGAGCCCACGCCCCAGGAGGAGCCGAGCAGGATGTCAGAGAGGGACGTGCTGACGTTTTCTCCGCTTTCTGCCACAGAGGCTCCCCCTGCCACCCCGACCCCACAAAGCATACCAGATGCCACCTCCTGTGCCTGCCACGTCCCCCTGGCCGGCTCCCAGGTGGTCCCAGCAGCTTGGTCTCGCGGCTGCCCCACCCCTGCTTCCCAGAGCTCGAGCACATTCTCACCCCGTGCAGTGCACAGCAAAGAGTCCCGCCGGCATCCTGGCCTTGGAAACCCATTCATCCTCCAAGCCTGGTCAGCTGCCCGCACAGGACCCCGTTCAGCAGCGCCCATAGCTTTGCCAATCGCCTTGACACTATCGATCCATCTTAACTGGAACATCACCTCTCCTTTCCACTCGTTTCCCCAAACTTGTTGCTTTACTAGATACATGGAAATGTATGTTTTAGACACACCAAAAAGAACATGCCAAACGAGTGCCGTTCAGAGGCTGGAGAGGACGGGGGCTGGAGTCCTGCCCTCCCACCTTTTGGTGTCGCCTCTGGTCCCTGAGCCCTCAGCCAGAGCACCACCGCCGTCCACAAGCACTTTTTCATGATGTCCTACAGAAAGTCACAGTGTGTGGCAACCGAAGAAAGAATTTCGGGTGTGATCACAGCGCTGAGGGGAAGGCAGGAGGACACAGTGATTGTATGCGATGAAGTGTTTCTCTTGATTTAATTAAATGCAGTTTTATGGTTTGGTGCGTATATTCCTATTTTCCATTAAATTAACTTTATTTCTAAAGCATATTTTGATTTATCATCAAGAGCAATAAAGCATTAAATCTTACGTTTAAAGGTGTTCTGCTTTTTGAATTGAAAACTGTATCTACAGTTGTGAAAATTTGGCTTCTATAAACTGTTATCCCAGAGGATGGAAGGGAGCATTAAACACAAATCAGGTAAAAATGGAGGATAGTTTACGTGGGGCTGTTGATGAAAAGTATTCAATGGTGAGTGAGAAGCTGGGGGGAGGCGGAGCCAGGAGGCGGACAGGCAGTGGAATTAAATCCAAACACTTTCTCCCACCATTTTGAGGCCTGTGCACTAGACTTAAAACTCACTGCTTTCACGTTTACTGAGATCGAAGCACGTATAAAGGCAAGGCTGGGATCTCCAGGGCTGCAGTTGGAGGAGAGGTCTGGGTGAGCCGTGGCTGGTCAGCCTCTCCCCGAGCCCTCAGGTTGGGGTCGGGGAGCTGCAGACAAGCAAGGCCCTGCGGGGAGATGGGGCATCCCCAGCACCCAAGGGCCCCGCAGCCAGAGGATGCTACCGGGTCCCCGGTTACTGGCGGGACGGAGCCCGCAGTGATGGCTTCTGACTCAGACAAAGGAGGTGCCCTGATCACAAGGCTGACAGCTTCCAAGGTGCCACCTGAGCAGGTGCAACGCGTCCCACCCCCAGGCCCAGGGCAGCTCCAGCCAGCGGGGGACAGGGCCAAGGGGGCTGGGGGGGGGGACCAAGTCCAAAACGCCAGGTCCCAGCAGCTCAGGGTGGTGGCGTGAGTGGGCACAGACCGCTGGCAGTACAACCAGTAGGGGGCCCCACCCTTGCCACAATTAGGGGCTAGGGTGGCTGCTTATCTGGGAGCGCCGGGGTTGGAGTTCTTTCAGAAACCTGCACAGAGCTAGGCTGGTGGGGTTGAGCCACATGGACCCCTGCTGGCCTGGGAGCCTCTGGGCCGTGGACCACGAGCAGAGCCAGGCCCAGGACACCTGGAGCCGCAGCCTTAGTGCCAAGCCGGCTGCCCTGCAGGACCCGCTGAGCCAGCCCTCGCCAGGCCATGCCTGGGCCCGACCCTCTGGCTGGAGGTCCCGGTCACCCAGCTCCGCCAAGCCAACGGAGCCTTTGGAAAGCAACTCCTGAGAAACCAAAGTTGACTTAACCTGTGCTTCTTTCTTAATCACCTTAACATGAACGCGCTTGTTAAGGCCTCTCCCCTAACCCTCCCTCCTCCCATACTCCCCTCCCCCACAACGCAATCCAATTATGTTTTGAGCGCAGGAATCATTTATAAGAGGGGCCCCCAGCCTGCTCGTGAAGGATGTGCCCACAGAAAAGGTCTATGTAATGGATGGTCAGTGCATTTTATTTACTCAGCACAGTACAAAAATAAATAAAAATAAGGGAAGGGGAATTAAATTACAGCCAAACTGAGCTTCATGACCTTGTCAGATTATAAACCACACATACTTACAAACACGCTACGCATACATACAAAATGAGACAAATATAAATTAATATTAACAACACCCACAGTTTGGTCAAAGAATAGCTACAGAAGAAATTGCACTAAAAAACCAACATACATCGCACGTGTGTAATTAGCAGTTTCAAATATACAGCTATGAATAATTCCGAGTGAAAAAAAAATGGCACATTTTCTTTTCAT
This sequence comes from Phocoena phocoena, assembly GCF_963924675.1. Classification (NCBI taxonomy): domain Eukaryota; kingdom Metazoa; phylum Chordata; class Mammalia; order Artiodactyla; family Phocoenidae; genus Phocoena; species Phocoena phocoena. The sequence goes on from NC_089237.1 coordinate 41,920,068, forward strand.
TGCAAGTTTAACAACGGCTGGAACAAAACTAAGTTCTAATAACTGCATGGAAAGAATATATCAACCCTTCAGGTTTACAAGAAAGAGAAAAACCAAATCCTGAACTATTATTATTCCTGTGACTTGTTCTGTGCACGGGTGTAATTTTCACAGCCATCTGTTCTAAGATTATTTTTCTTAAGACACAAAATGCTCCTGGTTTGCATGCACAATATCACTGTAAAAGCAACAATGAAAGAATAAAGGGTTTTTTTTTTGTAGGTTAGGTTTTTCCTTTTTTTTTAATTGTTCTAAAAGTAGTCTTCATAGCAGCATGTCAAATGGGTTCATTGCTTGCACACTCAAGTATATCAGTTCCTCTACACAATACTGATGACCAGTGCAAGGGAGGGAGGAGACCCCACCAGGCTTCACATTGATGGAACTAGAGAGTTCTTTTCTTAGTCCCCAACCACTCCTGAAATTTGCACCGCCTCCGAAACTTAAAAAAATAAATATGGAGAGAAGGAAACGCACAGAACTGGAATCCTGCGGATGCACCTTCCCGCAGTTTCAGGCCCAGCGCAGCCCGCGAAGGAGCGACTACAGACCCGCGCCCCTGCTCTTGAGAGTCGGCACCCGGAGACCCCCCTCTCGTGTGCCGCCAGGGCCCGCTGCCCCCACGGGCCTCCTACCTCAGGTCACACACGGCAGCAGGATCTGCACAGACGGGCTGGGTGACAACTCCAGCAGAGAAGAGGCGCCGCGGCGAGGTCCGCGCCAGCAGCCGCGGGTTCCTTCCAGCCCCACGGCAGGTTATCTGGCTGGCGGTCCTGAGAAAGGCTCAAGCGTGGGCCTCGGGGCGCAGCTGCGGCCAATGCTCTCCGGCTCGGGCAGGCCCTCTTCCTCGGGAGCACCACGGGCCCGCAGGCTCAGCTCCGGGCCTATTAAATCGGGACCTCAATTTCACAGCTTTTTCTTTTTTCTGTGAATTTCAGTAGTGCTTCTGCTGAAATCGGCAGCCACCTGGAAGCTAATCCTATGTAAAACCGCCCCCTGCCTCCCCCCAGCCTCCCCTTCCAGCACCCCCTGGGGGACTGGGACTGGAAGAGAGAATTCTCTGTAGCATCTTCACATCAGTCTTTGTTCCCCAAAGCCGAAGGGACAGAGGAGGGCTTGCTCCCTTCTCTTGGTCCTCTCCCAAGCCCCAAGCCACCGATCTGGGAGAATCAGAAAGAAAATTGATTAAGTACACATCATGTGTTTTTACAGCCACCAACCAGGCTAAGGTGGAAACCAAAACCAGCAGCTGCAACTGATCAGTTGTAGAATCAGCAGGCAATCAGGAGTTCTGCTCCCGGCTTGTTAATTGTCTCCAAGATCCAGCTGTCTCACTGGCCCTTTCGGGACAAGGCTTCACCTTCAGAAGAAACTGAACTGTTTGGGAACAGCTTTAAAATCAACGGGGGTGAGGGCGGGGGTACATCATCACCACATCACCCTGATCCCTGACATCACCCCCCACCGCCCCGCAGCTCTGCAGGACAAATGTCACGTGCACCAGCAAGAGGCCTTAGCCCTTAGGTGGGCACCGGCTCAGCCCCAGGCATGGCAACCCCACCTGCCCAGAAGGCAGGCTGTTGACAATGGGCACCTGAAGCTGTCCTGGCCTTCACCACAGGGTGACTAAGCTGCATGATTCAAATGAAAAATTCACCCAGGAAAGGAGTTGTCCCCAGCTTCACCCCACCCCTTCAGAGCTGGGACCCAAAACGGAAGAACGTAATGAGTCAAACCAGCTTGTTAACCAACACTGCCAACACCGCTGGGAGCGGGGGGAGGGGGGCGAGTTCCACGTCTCCACAAAAGGAAAGCCCTTGTCCCTAAAAAAGAAAAAAGAGCAAACCGGGTCGTGCATGGTCAAACGACAGGACACAATCTTTGCACCAGGCCGGCTTCCCCTCAATTGAAGAGGCTGTCCCAGGGCCACGGGCATCTTGCCTCACAACCCCACGTGCGGCTCAGTCAGGGTGGCTGGCTCCAGGAGCCTCTGGGAGAATGGAGGACCCAAAACAGGACCCGGAAAAGGGCCGCCAACCAGGAACTCTGGGCTGCCTGGCTGTGGGGAGCAGAGGGCAGCCTCCCCTGCCTTGGTCCAGCAAGAGCACAGGCGGCAGAGGCAGGTCAGTCCTTTGAATTCCCCAAAGTGGAAGGTCAGGAGCCAGGGTGTCTCTGAATACATCTTCTGAATTTTGCACAAGGTTCGGGAGTTCAGAAGCATCCAGAGTTCTTGGCAGGGCTGAAGAAAACCCCAAGGAGAGAAGGTGGGAAGGGAGAGGCCCTTCGTGGCTTCGCTAGACACATACTGTACACAAAATCTGATTTAATAATAAATTTTTAAAAATGAATTGAATCCTTGAGCCATGATGCAGGCTAGCAGGCTCACCGGTCCAGCCCTAGGAGGAGCCGCTTCTTGTCCTCCTGGCCACTCTCGTTCTTCAGGTCGGAGAACACCTGTGTGAAGTAGTGGGGGTCGGCGTTGATCTGCAGCATCTTGGAGCTCATGAGGTTGATGACGGAGAGGCAGCGGTCCCAAAAGGCCTCCTTGCAGCTCTCCACCAGGAAGGGCTTGAGCGGGTAGGAGATCTCATTACCCATGTAGGAGTAGGAGAGGTACAAGCAGGTCAGCAGGACGGCCTGGAGCTCGTGGTCGGAGCCCACCTCAGAGGAGATGACATCCCGGCAGAGCATGTAAAGGAAGACCACGTTGGCGGGCGTGATGAAGCCCTGGTCCTGCCAGCCCTGCAGGAGCAGCGAGCGGTCCACGCTGCGCAGCCAGAGCACAGGGTCCGTGGGGGACAGGTGCTTCAGGCGGTAGCACCGGCGACAGAGAAACTCACCCAGGCAGCGCAGCAGCTCGCTGGTGGACGCCTGGACGATGACCCGTTTGGGCGTCCCTGCGGAGGTGACGGCAGGATGCGGGGCCTTCTTGACGGAGGAGGAGACCCCGGTCTGGGAGCCCGAGAGCTGGCTGGCAGGGGGTGCGGGCGGCTGCGCCGGTGGGGGCTGGGCGAACGTGGACAGGTTGGCGCACGACAGCGACTTCTTCAGGTTCTCATTGTTGAGGTGCGTGATGTTGTTCTGGTAGCTGCTGTTGGGCTGCACCTTCTTGGAGTTCTTCTTCTTGGCCGACACGGCCACGATCCTCTTCCAAGGCAGCACGGAGATGATAGAGTGCCGCTTCAGGTTCTTGTCCTTGGCGTTCTTGCTGTTCTGCACGGCCGTGTAGTGGCCCACCGTGGCCGCGCCATCCTCAAACAGCGTGGCCTTCCGGTAGCTGGGGGACAGGGACAGCACCGTGCCCATGGTGCCGCTGCGCGCCGGGCGGGTACCTGCGCCCCTGCGCGCCCAGCCTGCCGGCTGGAGGGACGAAACAGCTCACCGAGCCCGAGGCGGCCAGGGGGAGGCCGGGGCGCTCCCGGGGTCGCTTGCCGCCCCTTCGGATCTGTGTGGAAAACAAGATGGTTCTCAGAACCAGGCGGGGCTCGCGTCGCGCTCCTCCGCCCCGGCCTCGGCGGCCCCGCGGACCTGGCCCCGGACCCGCGCCCAGGCCTTCCCCGGCCGGCACGGCCCCGCCCGCGCCCCCGCGCCGCAACCCGGCCGCTCCACTGCGGCACCGGCACCCGCGCCCGCCAGGGTCCGGATGGCAGCGCGGGGGACCGGGAGCCGGCGGAGGTGGCCGGGGACCCCGCCTCGAAACCGCACGCGGCCGCGACCCCGGCCCGGCTCCCCGGAGACAGCGGACGGGCCGAGGCGTAGGCTTACCGAGCAGGTGGCTCCTGCGCTCTGCACCCTCCGCAATGCGCGCCGCGGCTCGACGCCGCGGTCCCGGCGCTCGGCGGGGCTCGGTGGGGCTCGCGCTCGGCGGCGGTGGCGGCGGCGGCGGCTCCGGAGCTTCTGTCCAAGGTTCTGCTGGCGCCGCGGCCCCGCCCCCCGCTCGGCCGCCTTCGCCGCCGCCGCGCCCGCGCCCGCGCCCGCCCCGGCGCGCACCTCAGCGGCCTCCCTCTCGGGCGCGCGCGCGGCCCACGCGCAGGCCCGGCCAGGCCTGGTCTCGCCCGGGAGCCGGAGCCGCCGCCGTGCTCAGCACCAGCTGCGCGCGGTGCTGGCAGCGACACGGCCGCGAGCCCCAGGCGCCGCTCTACTCGCCGCGCCCCATCCAGGACCCGGGCTCGGGCGGCGGGTACTCGCGGCACCGCCCCGCCCCGCCCCGCGGGGCCGCCCCCCTCCCACACTGCTCGCCGCCCTCTCGGCGCCGCCCCGCCAGCAACAGCCCGGCCGTGCGACAGTCGCGGGCGCACCGCGCAGCCGAGCTCGGGCGGGTGGGGAAGCTCCGAGCGGGGCGGGGCCGAGGGCCGACCCCGCCCGCCGCCCCGCCCAGACACGTGCTGCCTTTGTTCCCGCCGCGGCGCCGGCAGCTGCGGCCGCGGGGCCGCTCGCGGCCGCGTCCCCGCCCTGGCCGCCGGAGAAGCCATCCACGGAGGCTAGGACCCCGAGCAGCTTCCTTCCATTTAACCTCCTCGTCCCCGGGGAAGTAAGCTAGGGAGCTCAGGGAGCAAGGTGGGGAGAGGCTAAACCTTTGCTGAGGCCGCCTGAGTGCCCCAAGCATCCCAAGGGGACTGTCGCATCAGTTTTGAGTACCTTTCCCTCTGGGATCTCTGTTGCCCCATCCCAGGTAAATGCCCACGGCCCAGGTACAGAGCGACTAGCCTTCCCACACCACACCTGGGACAGAGCCCTGAGGCTTCTCGCTCGGTCGCTGCCCCAGAGAAGGACCAATACTGAGCCCATCACAAATGCGACCTCAAAATTTCCACCGGCCCTCTTATCTGTTATAGAACAACTGAAGCAACTGCTTCTCCAACCAGCCTCTGATCGGCTGATTTAAATATTTTTTATGCTAAGCATATATAATTTGAAGATTCGGTGCCCATAAATTAAATTCTGAGTAAAACTCTGGTTCTAATAAGAACTTTCCCTCTCACAAGGAACAAGAATCGAGATCCTTCACAAAGGCTATTCTTCACTATTCTTTGTTTAGTTCTGGAGATTGACTCAGATTTGACCACAAACCTGGGAAACAGGAGACTTAAACAATATCTTAATCCAAATTACCGCCTCTGGACCTGGTGATGAGGAAGTAGCAATCCAGAGAACACCCAATCCCGACTCCCAGGCCACTCCAGCACACAACCTGTGCCAGTTCTGCCTACTGCTCTAAGCAGTAAAGAAATCTGGTATCATTCAAACAATGCTACCATCATCAGAAAGTACTAGAATTTGCTGAAGTACTACCCAGAGATTCCTCTGTCAACAGTGGCAACAAAGCTTTAGGGGCCTTGGTGACCATATAGTGGGAAATGCATTACTCTGTACCCAGAAGGCGACTTCTTGTAGAGTCCTTGAGAAACATCCACAGTAGCTGTCATCTTAACTTAGAAGATAAAGGCAGGCCCTTAGCCCAGTGTGCCCCTCCCTCTGAACATTCCTCAGTGTACAACCCCTACCTGCTCTTCAAATGGAGCTGTCCTCCATAGTAAGGAGCTCTCAGAAGCAACCTCCTCCAGGTCCACTGGCCCAATGACTCTCTTCCTAAGGCAAAGTTGGACCCCAGCCTTTTTTCATCCTGCCCCTAATGGAGGCCCAGCTCCTGAGTTGGCCCATGTCCACACTGCCTTCCCTGTGTTGAGCAGGGGTTAAGTGCTTTCCACTTCCCAAAATATGCTTAGATTTCTAAGCCTGTAATCCACCCCTCAGAACTATCTGGAGCCGCCCTGTACTTACCTGTACCTACAAAATTTCAATACTAACTATTCCAATTCATGGTGGGCAGTACCCAGCTCCACTTCACCCCACCCCATTTCCCAAACCGTGGAAGCTCGCATTGGGCCTTTTCCAGCCTGCGTCCTCTCTTGCCTTTGTCCAGCCAGCCCTCCCCTACTACCTTCAAAAAGAGCTCTTGGCAGAACTACTCCAACCTCCTCACACTTGTCAGAGGCAAAGTCATGTGTGCAGTGGAGCATGAATGGGATGGCACTGCCAGCACAGTGGCTTTTGTGACCGAAGAACCCTGGAACCCTGTCCACCTGTGTTGTGCCCGCTCTGCCTGTTTTGAGGCACCACACCACGCCTCTGCTCACTCAACACACCAACAACCCCCCTCCCCCTCCAAGCTCCCAGTACTTCTCCAACTGCAAAGCGAAGAAGGAATAGCTACAATCTGCCACAAATGGCAGATCAAGGACCCAGGAGGCAGACCCGGATGAATGATGCACAGCTGTTTTCTTCCCAGTCTTCACCAGAGAACTGCAGGGAAGCTCTCCGAATCCCACCCCCATCAATCAGCCTCTTTATCCTATAGTCTATCTCTAGCTGCCGGAAAGGCCAGCCTGCGTGTTACATGCACGGCTGGGATGTCCATGGAGAGTTCCCATCCTCTGCATGCCCCTTTCCCACACCACTCTGAGAAAGGGAGGCCAAGGCCCCAGCCAGCCAGCTCTCAGAAAGGGTTCCAAATAAAGCCTGTCTGAGCCCTGGCTCCTGAGGAAGTCGTGCTTTGTTCTCTCGGGCATCACAGAGCAGCATCTAGTGGCCTTTCTGGGCAGCACAGGTTACATAACTAGCATGCAGCGGGGCTCCACAGCCAAGGGACGCAGCCGCCGCTCCCAATGCCATCAGGATCTCATTAACACACAAGGAAGCCCAGGCACCGTGAAGCCTGGTGCCAGGAAGGGCCCGTAAGTGAGGGAGCCAGGCCCACGCTAGCCCGTGGGCCACCCCACCCTCTCAGCTGCACCTAGATGCAGCTTATCGAGGCCTGGGAGGGGAAGCAGTCCCTCAAGGTCTGGAGCAGCGCTGTCCAAAACAACCATGAGCCACAAAGGCAAGCCCCGTAGATAATTAAGTATTTTCTAGCAACCACATAAAAAAAGTTAAAGAAACAGGTATATCTTAATAGTACATTTAACCCAATAAATGCTCAAAATATTTCAATATATATATAAAAAAGAAGTTGAGCAATTTTTCTTTTTTCACATTCTTCAAAGTCTGGTTTACATTTGCAGGGCATCACAGTTTGAACTAGCCACAATTTCAAGGACTCAACAGCCATATGGGGCTCATGGCCACACACTGGACAGCACGGGTCTGCAGAAGTCAGCAGACCTGCCCAGGGAGATGACGAGAAGGCTGCTGCCCCACTGAGCTCCTGGGACTGCCCTCCCCCCACTGCTCGGGCTCTTGATCCCTTTGGAATATTTTTAAAGTCCTTTATTGAATCACAACTCTTCCTTAAGTAAAACTATACACAGAGACACAATACTGAAAGAGAGTAGAGAGTGGCTCAGACTGGAGTTGGTGGCTAGAGCCCGCCCTCCCTCCCAGCAGCCCCAGAGCCCCACAAGACATGTCACTCCCAGGGTCTGAGGAGTAGTATAAAATCAATCCTTTTGAACAAGATTCCAAAAAACTAAAACTAAGCCACAACTGAATGCCAGGGCTCTCCAGGCACCTGTACTTCCATGACTTCATGTAACACTCCCACCACAATTACCTACCGAGAAAGCGCCATCCTTGTCGTGTAAGTGAGGAAACAGGCTCAGGGGATATTACAGCCCAAACCCCATGTCCTCACTGAACCACGATGCCTTGGAAAAACAAAGATAACTGAGCCCCATTTCCCATTTTAGCCCTCACAGACCAACTTTCTCACCCAAAGCCCTCCACTTGACCCCGGATCAAAAGGTCTCCCGTGAAGCAAATGAGACAGTAGAGCTTTGTCCAGTCTAGAGGGCTACACAGAGCTGTCTGGACTTGGTCAGAAGCCCTCCAGCACTCAAGAAAGGACACTTTTTGAAAAAAAAATTGTTTTTATTGGAACTCATCTGAACATCAGATATACCTGGTGTTGGTTAGCAAGAACCGTTTGTACATTTGATATTGATGGTGCCAAAACCAAAACAGTGACTGGACATGATGGGGAAAGATGTTGAGAACAAAAACCTGATTTTGGAGAGGAAAATAAAAGCCAGTCAGATTCAGTGAGGATGCAAAACCTGGTACAACAAAATCCTTTTACAAAATATAAATTTATTACGAAAACCTGGAAGGATAATCTGACAAAGGGAAAGAAAGATAAAAGGAGGCCAGCAGGAAGGAGGCAGGAGGAGGGGGAGAGGAAAAAAGAAGACAAAGAAGAATGAGAGGAAGAAGAAAATATAGCTGAGCACAACAGAGGTGCAGAAGCTCACCTGCCCAGATGGCATTAAAAGCCTTGCTATGTAATCTCATCATAAAACAAAGCATGCTGGAGTACACTGCTCTACCTCCCATCCGTTCCACTTCTAAGAGGTAAATAAAGAAAGCTCCCTGGGAGGGGGACATGAGGTTGCTCAAAAACCCAACAACAAAAATTGGGAGGAAAAAAAAAAAACAACAACACACCCCACAGTCTCATTTCCGATGTTCACTGTTTAAAAAAGGAATAAATCCATCTGACAGCAGGAGAGAAGCAGGGGGATGGGGGAGAGAAGCTGAAGTATTTCAGACAGCCTGGCTCCCCTGGAGGGGGGGAAGGAGGAAGGAAGAGAGACATGGGATGGTCTCCTGGTTGAGAAAAGGGGAAAGAGAGGGAGAGAGAAAAGAGCAGAGGAGAGGGGCAATTAAAACACTGACATCTAATCTAGTTTACTGTGTTAAAAAGAGCCACATGCACAGCAGGCCCCCTGAGGGCCCACACTGCTCCCCGTGTGGCCATGGTGACACTAGCTCCTGGCCATGTCCCCATTCCTTCCCAGGTTGGAGCGGAGCCGTGCAGGTGCTGCTGCGGCGGTGGCGGCGGCGGGACCTTCGGCCAGTCTGCTGGAGCCATTGTTGGGGGGAGGGCGGGGGGATGGGCCACATGGCAGGGGAAAGGACACCAAAACGCCTCATTTCAAATAAAAAGAAAAATAGCAGTCTATACACAGTTGTTTGTTTTGGTTCAGTACAAACAGAATAAAAAGTCGTTGCTTTGATAGTCAGGCGAACACCCAATTCTGAAGAGGAGGCGAGGTGACACCCAGCGGGTGGGTTAGGAGCCCCAGTGGCTGGCGGAGCGCCTGGCTTGGCGGCCCTCTCCCAGGAGGCAGAGAGCACAGCTTTAGGTAGTGTAAGCCTTTTTCCTTTTATTTAGAATAACCTTTTTTTTTCTTTTTTTTCTTTTTTTAAGCAATTTCCCCACTCCCAAGTTGGGCCAGTAAAGATTACATGAAAACTGGCACACCTATCGGCTGGAATACAGATGCACCAAATGAGGATTTAAAAACTTTCTGAGCGAAAAGTAGAACAGAAAGAAAAAATCTCCTAGCATTTTCCCCAAAGGTTTCACTCTCCCGCCACACACACTCTCCAAAGGACCGCTACAGATCCAACTCTGCAAGAGAAGACAGAGCAGTGTCAATCGGGGAAGCCGCAAGGCCACCAGGAGGCTTTCAGTCTCGACAGGCAGAAGACAGCGCTGCCCGGGCCCGGGTCCCGGAGTCAGCACTCACCTATGTCAGTTTCTTGGCTTTGTTGTAGAGGGAATCCACTACTTTACTCATGTTCTGAATTGTTTCCAGAGCAGCTTCGTAAGTTTTATCTACTGGGGGTTCATCAAAAATAATCAAGACACCCTCCCCCTGGTCCAAGATCCCTGCAGAAAACACAAGCAAACCCAGGTAAAAGAAAGGATTAGACACACGAGCATTTGAGAAGCAGCCCACTCCCTAGCTGCCTCACTTTCTCCAGAAAGGAGTAGAAACAGAAGTCATCTTCCTGTTCCATTCGTGCATGCTTATTACACTCTCATCACAGGCATAACAGGGGCAAGGATCCCAGGGAACCACCAGGTGATACAATGGAGCATCTTCTTTCAAGATAAACAAGAGCATGACGCCTCTTCACCATTTCATCACCTCCACCAGCCCCCTCGCCTGTACGACTGTTACTCACCATGAAATTTCTTGTCAAGAATCATCTGTGATAATTTCCTTTCCACGTCGGCCTAAAATCAAAGCACATGATTAAAGGGCCCAGCCTCTACTAGTGAGAGATCACACTGACATGAAAGCCTTGTATAAAAGGATCTTATGGCAAATGGTCTGAAAATAAAACAGCAACAATGCATCTGCAGCTCTCAGCCCACGGTCCCCAGTCCCCACTGAGAAGCTTGGGAGCTTTGCAACAAGGCCCAGCGGGTGTAAATGGCAGCCCCTCCACATGCCCCTTTCCCCATCCCTACCCTCAAGACAAGCTCAGGACTCCTTACCTTGGAGAGTTTGATGAGGCTAGATATGTGTTCGATCTAAAAGGAAAGGTAAAAAGACACCAACACTGAAAGTTTTACTTCTGCCTCTAATATCGGGATGAGGGTGGTGCTGTATCTTGAAATCCTGCCGAATGTCTCTACAGGGACAGATTCTCTTTGGCTGTGCTTAGGTCTCTTGTGCTTGGTCCATCTGCCTACCCTGCATCACTACAGACAACAAATACACTCCTGTCCCACACACCCAGAACAGAAAGCATTGACCACATGCACAGTGACTACAAAAGCTAGGAGGAGACTGCACTGAAAACAAGCAGGGGCAACTGCACCAGCCTCTACCCCACAGCATCCCCCTCCTTGACTCTCATTCCCTGTCAAGAAAATCCCAAGCTCTTGGGGGTCTCTTGCCCAGCAGGCACACCCTTGGAGGTGAGTTCCTATTCTGAATGGTTGTGGGAAGGGAGGTGGCTACAGTGAGGACGCCTAGCCAGAAACCCCCTGCCACCAGAGAAGAGCTAGAGTCCCCAAGAGGGTTCTTACCTGTACTCGGGAAAAAGGCTCAATGACTCGGATCAGATTCTGTTCCAGCAAGTTATCATACAACTTGGCCAAGTGTGTGCTGATGATTGGGTCATCCCGGAGCTCTGCCCGGTAATCTGTTAGAGCCTGCCAAAAGAGCCGAGATTGGCACAGAAAAGGACTTGAAAGTCACGCTACTCGCAGCTTCCTAAGTAGTGAGCTGGCCCTGGTAACTACATGGTTGACTGTAGTTCTGGAGGATTTGGGAAGATGAAAGAACAGCCATGACTGAAGGCAGAAGAAAATGAAAAGAAGTAAAAGGTGGAGCCTAACCCTAGGCACCATCTTCCTGTCCAAAAGCCTCACACTGACAGCTCAAACCATGTAAGCCCTGAGAGCAGCTCAGCTTGCAAGCTAAATTCACTGCAAAAGCAGTTCTCAATATGTATTCCACAGAACAAATAAGGCCTCCCTGGGTGCAGGAGGAGGGGGAATTCTGAGGTTAAATAATAGGAAATGCTGAATTCCACAGCTAGCTCTTGGGGTTTTATAAGGAATATCAGCACAGAAAACAAAGTACCTTTCTAATTTTGTTTAGCCCTAGTGTTTCCCAAATATCTGATCACAGACCCTTTTTTTAATCCCTACTAGAAGTGTTCCATCCAAATTTGGGGATAAAATGATCTAGACTCTTTGTTTATTTGTGTATGTGATTTATTTACCTTAAGTAATGTTCTCACAATATCCCAGCCTCATGTCAGCTGTGCTATAAGGTGTTAAGGGAAGCAAGCAAATCATGCCAAGTAAGGAAATGAAATTGGCAAGAAACCTCAAGGAAGATGATGAACCCTGGGGACAGTCAGAGAGCCACATGGTCTAGTTTCTGTCCATACTGTTTTTCTTCCTGGATCTAGGTTTGTTTTTATTAAGTTGGTCATTATACTCAGACTAAGAGAGAGGCTCAGAAAAGTATAAGTCTCACCTGATTGCTTAGACAAGTTCTTCTCCCTTTCCAAACCTTCACAAACATTGAGTGAAAGGCACAGGAGGCAAGGCCAGCCTAGAACTTCCGTCCTAAGGAAGTGTCTCTCAGCCCAGATGCACACATCAAAACTTCTCTTCTGTCCACAGAGGAGAAGCAGACCTGGCATTTCTGGAGCTGAAGTAACATCTAAGACCATGCTGCATGGTGCTTGTGTCAGACCCTGACACACATGAGCTGTGTGACCCAGGCCTCCTCTTTAAATTCCAGCTTCCCCAAGCATAAAATACAGGTAACAGGTTTGTTGTGAAAAATCAAATGAAAGGGGACTTCCCTAGTGGTGCAGTGGTTAAGAATCTGCCTGCCAACGCAGGGGACATGGGTTCAATCACTGGTCCATGAAGATCCCACATGCCATGGAGCAACTAAGCCCACGTGCCACAACTACTGAAGCCCGCACTCCCTAGAGCCTGCGCGCCGCAACTACTGAAGCCCACACGCTCTAGGGCCCGCGTGCCGCAACTACTGAGCCCATGTGCTGCAACTACTGAAGCCCACACGTGTAGAGCCCGTGCTCCGCAACAAAGAGTGGCCCCCCCACTCACTGCAACTAGAGAAAGCCTGCACACAGCAACGAAGACCCAACGCAGCCCAAAAAAAAAAAACTCAAGTGAAAGAAGGATGACAGAACTTTTTGAAACTGAAAGGTACTGCATATAAATGAGGTATGATAATTCAACAGTTTCATTGTACAGAAGTGCTTAACTACTTCCTGGTTTTGATACTGCACTATAGATAAGATGTAACCACTGGGGAAAACTGGGTGAATGGTACATGGGATCACTCTGTACTATCTTTGCAACTTCTTGTGAAACTATAATCACTTAAAGATTAAAAAAAACTTTTTAAAGTGCTTAAATGCCCCTCCCCTCCACCAGTTCCCTACCAACCCAATACCTTGCTTACCTTTTCAAAATCTGCCAGTGATCTGTTCTTGCTAGCCTGAGCCACACATTTTAATGCTTCTGTCTAAGAATAAAGAGAGAAACAGTGAAAGTGATCTGTACACTCACATCCCAACAAGTCTCATAAGGAACATGCTATGTCCACACAACTTCTGGCTGCAAGGAAGAACCTGCCCCACCACTGCTCTTCTTCAGAGGCCTAGGAAGAAAAGCTAGAGGAATACCACTGTGTGCCAACCAGTTTCCCTTTGAAAGCTGAAGTGACTTAAAGGTACTAGGAAATAGGAAGTTTTCCAAAAAAGAGACTTTGATAAAGCATTCTCCAAAGATGACAAGCTAAAAGGGAAACTGGCCAGAGAAGTGCGATTTCCTCACCCCTCCTCCAAGACTCCCTATCCCTATACCCCACAGAACCCTTCCTGCCCTCAGACTTGATCATACCTTGTGCTTTATAAAATCTCATTCTGCTGGGTTTGGTGCAGGGCACAGACCAAGATTTACTTTCATTAAGCTTGAAGCATCAAAATTCTACGTATCATACTGAATGTTAAAACCCCAGAGTGATGAAGGTATAACCAAGGGTTAAGGGGCAACTTCTAACTTTATAAAACGTTATAAAAGGTACCCGACCAAGCTCTTAAGTCTCTACTCAGCACGAAATCTACAACATTCATCTTCCTGAGTGCCTGACTCCTGCTTGAAAGCTGTCATCAAGGAACAAAGGACCAGAGGGAACTCCTCTTGTACCAGCCTATGTACTTAAACAAGGAAGGTAGTGTCTTATACTGCAGACTTTAAAAATGATGCAAAGCTAATCGTTAGTGTAGTTTGTCTCCAGCATTTGTCCTACAGACAGAAAAATGTCATAATGAGAATAGCATGAAACTTAAAGCCAGATAACCCAAGTTCAAAGTCTCACTTCACCATTACTAGTTACCTGGCCTTGTTCTGGACACTTGACCTCTCTTAGCCCACCTCCTCAACTCTAATTCTAGATATGATAGTGAGTCTTTCACTACAGAAATAACCAATATTCTTTTGGTCAAAACTAGGAGCTGGTCTGAAACTTCTTCTGATGAAAAGCCAATTAGGGCCACGTGTATAGAAGGAAGAAATCATCTGTTGTGGACATTCTGCCAAAGATACAGTGAGAGAGCCAACGTGTCTGCTGTTTAGAGACAACTGCACTTGAAACCTAGAAAGACTACTTTTACTTTACCAGTGATAATCAAGTGAAGTACAAAGTGACGATGCAGACATCTGAGACGTCATCTTTACACAGGTCACACTCGTACCTACTCAGGCATAAAAGCCATCACAAATAGGGCTACTGACCATCAGAGGCCTCTTCTTGACCACACCCAAACTCAGGACAAGAGTGGGAAGGTACTGATAAGAGAAGCACTTGAGTCATCAAAACCTAGTTTCTGCAGCAAGCAATCTGACCTCTCTAAAGCACACGCGCATCAGACCCTACCCGGCTCCACACTCTTGGAGAATCCAAGATTTCTTATTCCGCACATGAAATTTTCAAGCCAAGATCATGGTAGATATACTTTCCGGTCGAAGCTAAATGCAACCTAACTCACTGTAAATGCTCCAGTTCAATTCTGAGTTCTGTTAAGTCCCTCAAACCACCCAACACCCAATTCTTTTCAGGCCAAGAATTAATAGTACAGGAAATATACTGGACGTGCTTAATGAAAAGAGGGGGGAAGAAAGAATGAAGAGCGGAATGGAGACCTGAAGAGCACGGTCTCACTGAACACCATGTCTAATAACACGCTGCCTCAGGGTGAGCAGAGATCAGAACTGCAGTCAAGGTATCCCCTACCTGCCTCCCCGCATACCGAAGTGCAAGCTTCCCGCTCACCAAGGCCTGGACATCTTCTGGGCTAAAAAAAAAAAATACATACTCGGTCAACTGCTCCAGGATGTTATGCTTCTAAGCATATGTTCAGGCAAATATCTTTTCCTCTGAAAAGACTCTGCCCACAGAGGTAATAAGCCCCCACCCCTAAACCCATAGGCCTCTCACACCATAGACACTAGGCTTTCTCCACTCTGGGCTCAGTGCTGAAAAGCAAGAAAACTCAACATTAAAAAGAAAGCCACACTGGGAATTCCCTGGCGGTCCAGTGGTTAGGACTTGGCGCTTTCACTGCCGTGGCCCCGGCTTCAATCCCTGGTCTGGTCAGGGGACTAATATCCCGCAAGCTGCACGACATAGCCAAAAAAAAAAAAGAAAAAAGAAAAAAGAAAGAAAGAAAAAGAAAGCCACACTGAACCTACCAGAAGTAATAGACCCAACAGGCAAAATGATACATATAAACCAAATCCCAGTATAACAGATCTTTCAAAACACAAGCCCTGTTTAATCCCAAGATCCAAAAAGAATCCCAGTCAGTATCTCATTTATTCCCAAAAAAGAATGTGGAATAATTCTGTAAATCTTTAGAAAAAGATCTAGCTGTCATACTTGCCGTCGTCGCCTTTTTCAAACCTCCCCCTAACCTCTCCTTTAACCACCCCCATTCTGGGTGGCCCATTGGTGGTGCTGGTCTGTAAGCCATTTCCTGGCCCTCTGTCCTGTGCTCAACAACTCTTCTGGACAGAATTGTAGGATGAGGAGAACACTCAGAGGGGCTGGGAAAGAGATTTCTGAAATCTGTCTCCCCAGTTCTGAAAGACTAGCAAGGAAAAGTGCTCTGGATTACCTTCGATCCTCCCATTCCACCTCAATCAGCCCCACGAGGTGGCAGCCGCTGCTTCTGTAACTGGCCAAAGTCCCTGCCCAAGCCATCTCTACCATGGCAGAAAATCTTAGATGAAGGACCTGAGTTCTCATATCCCAAAGTTAATGTGCACCTACGTGTTGAGCATGATTTTGCACAGCAACATGTACTTCAGAGATGTGATGGCCTTGGGGCTATCGATGGAGTCATAACCCTCAAATGCCTCATAGAAATATGAGTATGCAGTTTTCCAATCCTTCTCCTCTGCTGCATGGATAATACCTGGGCATTGAAAAGAAAAGAGTAAGAATCATATGAAATAATAGAACCATAAAATGTCACAGCTGGGAAGGGCCTCAAAAATCCATCCCAACCTCATCTACTTACTGATGAGGTCAGGAGAGAATAAAGGACCTGCCCAAAGTCACTGCCATCTAGTGGCAAAGCTGGGATTAGAACCCAGGTCTTTGGTCTCCCAGTTCAAGTCACCTTTCCAATATTAATTCCAAAGGAGTTAGAGACCCAACAAAAGGGGATCCTAAAAACCGCATATGGTAACATCTTTTCGCACCACCACATCAGTCCTGCTATCCACTGGAACCGCTAGAAAAGGCCACGTTTACCCTCCATGACATTACCTTCACGGGTCAGAAAACTGACACAAACATCCCTCCCTGGTCTGCCCAAATTACTAGTTTTAATAACATCAACCATTTAAGATAGCTTTTCTAAACTTGACACTTTTATAAGTAAGCAGCTTTCATGAGAGAGAAAAAGAAAATCCAACCTCTTACAGTCTCATTTCAGATACTGGTCATTTATAGATAGATGCGATCAGTAAATGGATTTCATGTAATGCCAAATCCATGAACTTAATTGTACACAGTTAAGCAGTATTACGCTACACTTCATCTAACCAGTTCTCTACTGTTTAGAAGTTGGGTTGCTCCCAATGAACCTAACTTTGACTGAACCTGCTATTACTTCCAACCTATGCTATGACGTGGGATGACGTGAAAATCAGTTCTTCCTAGCTTGGAAGGCAACTAAGCCCTAAGATTCTGTGTATCAGTTCTAACCCTGCCTCAGCCACATCCATTTGTTTACCACAGGGCTTCCCAACTTTTCCACATCAAGGTACACGAATAAAGTATTCAGCACACTGGAGTAAAAGGATGAAACTGCTTACACATGACCCCAGGGGATCACTGTTTCAGACCACCCATCACATACCTGTATGCCTGGCATGCCAGTTGGGAACTTATGAATTAATAACCACTACTGAGTGATATGTGCCAAACCTACCCAAAAACCCTCCTGTTTAGAGGCTGAAGGATTCAGGTCCTTCTACTACTGTTCTTAACTACAGAGGCCTGGAGAAAACCCACCCTCCTCTGTAGCCAAGGAGACCTCCCTCAAAAATACCCAACAGACTACTAGCACTGCCAAATTAAATGAGACAAATGCCCATTTTCCCATTCTTCCCAGTCCAGAGCTAGAATAGACCAGACAAAAAATAAGACTGATTAAATAAAGAAAAAAGTAAAGAAGAACTGGTATACTGCTTTCCAAAACACATTAGCAAACAGAGACCACATTAGGACTACAAGCATCACAGCTGGCATAGGACATTTATTATTTAAAGAAACAAAACACTAGACTGTTACTCATTCAACACAAATATTAACAAGGGCCTACCATGTGCCAAGCACTGATATAACTACTATAGAGAAAATAAATATGAATTAAGGCCCTGAAGGAGCTCACAGTCTCACAGTGGTCATCAAAACAGAAACAAGGAGATTAGTACCGTAATATGTACCAAAGAATATACCTTTCACAGGGAAGTCCAAAGTAAAGAAGGCACTGAAGAGGGTTTATAAGGCAGACATGTGAGCTTGATCTGGAAGGATGCATAGGAGTTTGCCAAGGGGAGAAGATGGAAAGGGGAATTCCAAGCACAGAAGACAAAATATATAAAGGCACAGAAGCAGAACACACGAAGTCATTTGGTGACTAGGACTGAAAACCAGAGATAACCATGAAAAGGATGTCTTCCTTCTCAATGCACTGTTAAAGTAAAATAGCCTGAGGATAATGGGAAACCATTGGAGTTACATGATCAGATCTGTTTCCAAAAAATGACTTTAGGACTAGTAAGCAAGATGGATTGAGAAAAGTGACTAGGAACAGTTAGATCAGTAAAAGACTACTCCAGTGGTCCGGTGGCATTAATTAGAGCAGTGATTGTAGAAATGGAAAGGAAAGGGCAGATTTGGAGACAGACTCAACCTGATACATCAGAAGAAAGAGTGACTGAGGATAATTAGTCAAGGGAGGAGAACCAAGAAGACAATGCTGTCAAAGAAGCATGGAGTGCTCAACAGTGTCAACCCCCCCAAATCTGACAGAGGATAGAGGGGAGTTACTGTCTTGCAAGGAGTCAACAGAGACACCAAAGTAATGACATTCTTTCAACTTTTCCAAGAAGCTTGACAGAAAAGGAGAAGACAGCAATTTAGAAAGGACAAAAGGCTGTGCTTTTTCAGCTGGGGCCATTCAAAGACTGACAGGAAGGCCGGGGGGCCGGGCGTGGCGGCAGCAGTGGGCGTTTCAGCAGTGCGCTCAGCCAGGCCCCCTTCTGCTCCTCTGCCCCTCTTGTTCACGTCCCCCCAGCAAGGAGGTCGGCACCAACGGCGGTGCCTCGGAGGCCGGCGAGGAGAGGGAGGCCGTGGGCAAGACGAGGTGCCTGGGCTTGTTGGCCACCGCCTGGCTCACCTTCTACAATATCACCATGAACGCGAGGTGGCTGGTACTGCCTATTGCCACGGTACGTTTTTATATGGAAAAAGGAACACACAAAGGTTTATATAAAGTATTCAGAAGACACTTAAATTTTTCCAGACATTTGTCTTGCTTGAGATAGTCCACTGTTTAATTGGAATTGTACCTACTTCTGTGCTTGTGGCTGGGGTCCAAGGGAGTTCAAGAATCTTTATGGTGTGGCTCGTTACTCATAGTATAAAACCAATATAATTTTTTTATCATCTTATATCCTGTCGGAGTTGCTGGTAAACTTCATACAATATGCGACATACGATATACACTGCCTTACCACATGTGAAGAAAACAGGAACGTTCTCAATAAGACTTCCCAATAAATACAATGTCTCTTTTGACTACTGTCATTTTCTTCTTATAACCATGGCCTCATATATACCATTGTTTCCACAACTCTACTTTCATACGTTACATCAGAGAAGACAGGTGCTTCATGGAGAGGTGACTGTCGAAAAGGATGATTAAATGATCCCTACAACAAGGTGCTTTTTCCAGAATAACCAGGATTACTGGAGTCCAAGTTTTAATAACAAGAATAAACAGCTTGATGAGAAAAAAAAAGACAGAGAGGAAGATCCAAGTGGAGACGAAAAACTAGACATAGAATTGAAAAAACTAAAGACTTAAAAAGGACAGGTAGGGGCTTCCCTGGTGGCGCACTGGTTGAGAGTCCACCTGCCAATGCAGGGGACACGGGTTCGTGCCCCGGTCCGGGAAGATCCCACATGCCGCGGAGCGGCTGGGCCCATGAGCCATGGCCACTGAGCCCGCGCGTCTGGAGGCTGTGCTCCGCAACGGGAGAGACCACAACAGTGAGAGGCCCGCGTACCGCAAAAAAAAAAAGGACAGGTAGAAGGATCATGCTTGATAATGGGTAAAAATGAACAATGATACAAATTCTGGGGAGGAAAGAGAAATAAAGCAGGTTCACATAAAAATGGCCTCTATTTGCTCTGAGAAATAAGATGCAAGTTCATCTCTTGACCGTAAAGAAATAACATAATGAAGAGTAGTGGCTTAAACAAAGTGCCGGTATTTGGTCAAAGCAAGGTACTGTGTGATAAGAGCTTACATTCATCATCTCATTTAATCCTCACTCCCATCCTGTGAGGAGGTACAATTATTTATCACCATTTTTCAGATGAGCTAAAGAAAACTTTAAGTAACTTGCCCAGTCACACAGCTAGAAATCTGCAGAACCAAAATTTCAACCTAGAAAAGTTGTTTTCTAGACTTTTTTCTAGAGCTTCTGCTTTTAACCTGAATCAACAGAACATGCCATTTGATACTTACAATACCTGAGAGGCAAGTATGGTAGCTATTATCTCCCTCTTACAGTTTTACATGGAAACAAAGATTGCGAAGAGGTAATACCAGGTAACATTAGTTAGTCCTCTGACTCCAATAATGCTCCTTCAATAATGATAAGTTATAACTAATAAAAGCTGCTGACTACAAGAAAAAGTATTCTATTGCCAATCCATGGCCTCCTAGCCCCAAAATTCACACACTCCATCAGAAAGCAACCCACTACACTCCACTGAAATGGGGTGGTGGGGTGGTGTCTTTCCTCAGCCTAGATCTGAGGCCCCTTAGAAAAGTCCAACATGCTTTACAAAGGTCTCCAAGTGACAAGAGACTTGGGTTAGTCCAATTCTGGAGAGAAGTGCTACCATTCTGAGTAAGTGACTAAGATGGAAGATAAGGGAGAGCTTTTTAAACCTAAGTGAGACCTCTCTAGGGTGTTGACTCTAACAATCAGTTTGCCTGGTCAACCACAGATTAAGCATGTTCTTAATATATTTTAGGCAGTTAACAGCAAGTGAAGAGGAGGGGGGCAGCTAGTGAGAGAGGTAACCTTGCATTGGTTTCTCTGAGGAAGCTTGAGCCAAAACAGCCAATTTTATTCTCCAGCCCCAACTCCCCAGTCCTTTCACCTGTGAGGTAAGATGAGCTTTAAGAAAACATGGGGTGTTACCTGACTGCATATCCAAGGTGGCCTGCAATTTAGGGGGGCAGTAAATGGCATTTGCTGTGGTTCGAGCAGAGGTTAAGGCAGCTCGGGCTTTTGGCAGGTTGCTCAGGGCATGGTATGTTTTGCTTTCTAATAGCTGTACTTCCACCAAAAGGGCTTTGTCATCCATCTTTTTCAACTCCCGCAGCAACTGAGAACCTGGAGAAAGAAAAAACATATACCCCCTTTGTTAGCCATAATCTTAATATTTTAAAATTGTAATATTTCCCTCTCACCCTCATAAGAACACTCAGGATAAAGAAACCTGCCTGAACTCAAAAAGAGGTTATTTATTTGCAAGACTTAAATTTTCTGCTAATGTGCTATCTTCCAAAGAGAAACACAGATCTCTTTGAAGCCTTTCTGCACACAAAGGACATTACAGCTGAGAATCATATAAGTTTACTCCTAAGATTTGAATACAGTGGGAATCCCCACCCAGAAAATGCTGAAATTACTTATCCAGTTCAGAGAGACACTTGATCTCACTCTCTTCCTGTCCAATAATCACAAGACTACATAAGAAACACCAGGCACTAGGGTTGGTGGGGGAAGGAAAGAGCTTTGGATATACTAACATTCTCCAAATAGACCTTCTTCCCCCTGCTCAACATCACTAGTTTAGTCATTAGGGAAATGTAACTCAAAACCAAAATGAGATACTACTTCACACCCACTAAGATGGCTAAAATTAAAAAGACAGACAATATTAGGAAATGTTGGTGAGGATCTGGAGAAACTGGAACTCTCCTCATACATTGCTGGTGATAATGTAAAATGGTGCAGCCACTTTGGAAAACAGTTTGGCAGCTCCTCAAAAGCTAAATAGAGTTACCATATGACCCAGCAATTCTACTTCTGGGTATATTATACCCAAAAGAAAAACATGTCCACATAAAACCTGTTCACAGCAGTATTCATAATAGCCAAAAGGTGGAAACAATCTAAATGTCCATCAACTGATGAATGAATAAAATCTTGTACAGCTATACAACAGAATATTATTCATCAGTAAAAGCACTGCTATATGCCACAACACAGATGAACCTTGAAAACATTATGCTAAGAGAAAAAGCCAATCAAAAAGACCACATACTGTATGATTCCATTTATGTGAAATGTCCAGAATAGGCAAATCTAAAGAGGCAAAAAGTAGTTAGTGATTGCCTGGGAAGGTGGGCAGGCAGAGATGATGGATGGGGAATTAATGGGAAGAGACAACTAATGGGTACAAGGTTACGTTCGGGGGGGATGAAAATGTTTGAAATCAGACAGTGGTGACAGTGGCACAACTCTGTGAATATACTAAAAATCGCTGATTGTACACTTTTAAAGGGTGAATTTTATGGTCTGTGAATTATATCTCAATAAACCTGTTATTTTTTGTAATGCTACTAGTTGTTTGAACCATATGAGATTTCCATTTTTGCAGAATAAGAATTGAATATTGGCAATTTTTTCAACTTAATAGATCACGAAAGCCGTGTTCTTCCATCTGGGGAAAACAGTCCAGATGTATCCATTAATTTAAAGAAAAAAACAGCAGGCAAAGATTTCACAGTGTTTAAAAGCCAAAAGGAAAAGCCTTTAGTAGGCCCACTTCAGGTTTCCTATGTATTTGCACCCAGTTAATTTCTTGATATTTAAAATAGATTTTAAGAATTATAAACAGATACAGTAGATGTGATAGTAAATATGAGCAATTTGACTCTTTTGTTCTCTAAAGTTGACAGTTAGTTTCTTAGAACTTCTAAATGGCATTTTTCCATGACAGATTGAGTAAATGTAAGCCACACTAAATCCTTCTTAGAAGTAGGCAGAATATAAATTATTAATATGTAACTAATAAGAGTAGCCAGGTTTGGAATACATTCATTTAGCCAGCTACAGACGCCTTACTAGCTTCCACCAGCTTACTTACCCAAATGCAATGCTTCCTGGTACCTCTTGGTATCAAAGTACAAAGACACCAGTCTTGCCTAGGAAAGAGAAAAGGCATTGACTGACGGAAAGGGGAGGAAAAAAGCCAAAGAAAGAAATCAAAGATTGACAGTCACAGAACTGTTACTGTTGAATATTCAAGTCCTGATGAAAGCATCAAATTCAGGCTAAAAAATCATCTAGCCCGTGATATTATCTCCTATTATAGCCAGTGACTGACTAAACCACGTTGCTGCTTACTTTTCCGAGCCAAGCAGCAGGTCTGTCTCAAAACTTCAACCAGAGCAATTCTCATGAGTGGGACACTGCTACCAATAATTTCAGGTGCCTGGATAATACAAAGTTGCTGAAAATACTTTTGATCACGATGGTATTACTTATATGCACAGTCCTTCAAATGCCTAGAGATCTGAAATCAGTACTAATGTAGGCACATACCTCCAAAGCTTGGCGTAAGAAAGTTCTCTTCTCTGATTTGGCCCATTCGATGCACTCTAAACACAACTCGACCTGCAACAGGGAGAGACAGTACGTGCAACATTATGTCTTCATGTTCTTCCCACAAGCCTTGCTCTGGAGAACAGCTTTCATCTCCTCCTTACATACCCATGTTTACTGTCTCAGTGGCATGTCTTGATCCCCAGTATCTCAATATGTAATGATTATAGCATAATGGAAAATCAACTTGGCTTTTTACACGCAAAGTATCTTTGTGCTTAGATTGTGTTCCCCTGGAAAATAGCTTCATCTTCAAGATTCCTCTTCTACTGTCCCAGGAGGGACCCAGGCTACATACATAGTGCTGGAATGTAGATTTCTATAATGGCTGAGAAATATTTAAAGCAGAAATTTCTCCCTGAATAGTAATAGTAATGTGTTCATGTGACTATATTGGTCATAAAGGGGAGAAATTCTCAGCCTAGGCACAAGTGTCTAACTCCTAACAGTTGCTTGTAAGACTCAAAAGGCCCAGCTGGCTTTTCCCTTCCAGATTCTAAGAAGTGCAACCAACAATTCTCATCACAATACAGCAAACTTAGCTTGTACTAAAGGAAGTAAAAAGAAATGAGAATTAGCCTAACACTTTAAGGGGCTTTTAAGCTTTCTTTAAAGGCACTTTGAACCCCAGTTCTATATGCTACCCAAGCAGTAAGGTACCATGCAAAGTAACTAACGTAAAGTAGTGTTCTATGCTAGATAGTCTACATGCTATAGGTACCCTTGCCATAGTAGCTCTGACAAGTACATATTAAGAGCTTCAGATCTTGTATCACTTCTGTTACTGCGAGTTAAGATTCATAATCAGAGCATAAAAAGAAACTGAGCTTTCCAGAGAACTAAGTGCTAAAAGAACAGGTTTTTATGTAAATCCCAATTTCTCTTAAGAGATGTTACAAGGAGGGAAAAGTAAAGGGACATAATCCAAATTGACAGACCTGCCTTTAGATAAATGGATGACATTACGTGGTATTTGGAGGATTCACCAGTAAGAGTCAATGAAATCTTTATAACTCACTAGAGCCCCCTAGTGGCTACTTAGTCCCCAACTCTAAACTCAACTGCCCTCATACAGTAAATTCTACAAAACCTAAAATAAAAGCAAGCCAATCACAATTTCACAGTTTTGAGTTTTGTTCTAAAAAGCCAAACTCAAAGTAATATCTCTGTTCATGAAATGAATGGAACTGCAAATATTTTGCTGAACATTTTTAGCAACAAGAATAAACATCTTCAGTCCTACGTGTCTTCGGGGGCTTACCATCAGTTTTACTCAGCAAGCTTTTTCAAACAATGCAGAAATGAACGCCTAGGCTCCTGATCCAGTAGTCTGGAATAAAAGGTTGGCCACTCTGATGTATATCCCTAATTAAGAAACACTGAGTTCTACTCTAGCATCTCAACCTGTCCTCATTTCCCTGACAGTCCAGATGTTAAGTGACTCACCCAAGGTCATGTATTCAGCTGTTGGGACCACAACTTGACCCTACCTCAACCCAGCCTTAATAAACTCAGGTCAATACAGACATTTCTCCTACAGCAGGGAATTTGTACAACATGAACTGCCTATCTGTTATCAATTACAGGGTACATGCTTTGCAATATCTGGGACTATAATTGGTGAAACCAGTGCTTCAGTTTTAAGAAAAAATTTTAAAGGCCACTGCCCTTGCTACATAGCTTGAGAGGTTTTGTCCTTTGTTAATGCTAATGATGACTGATAAAGGGGATAAGAATACACAAGAAGCCCATGCTTCTGGAGGAAGCCCTACTTGAGTACAAAAGCTTGACACGGTCAAGATTAGCTTTAAATAAATACACTTAACCATTTTTTATATGCCTCTATTAACTAAATTCCTAAGGGGAAAAGTTAACTACCATTCTAAGTCTGAAATTCTCTAGCACAAACTCCCTTTCTTCCCTTGAAATAATTGTTTCATTAATAGGATTTTTGATGTAACGTTTCTTAAAATGTCCTATTGTGTTTTAGCTGGATAGACTATACCAAAAAATGGCTTCCCACAGAAACTTCCTAGAGATCCCTAGAAGATAGAATGAACTCTGGAATTTCAGTTCACTATTTGGCAGGGATCTGGTTCACTCTTCTTGCTCCTCTCTTCACCCCAACTCTCTACTCCCCTCCCCTTGCTAACCACCCCAATCCTCAGTCCCCCACCCCACCCATATAGCCTCACTCCCTAGGCTCTAAACTTTAGTACTGCAAATTGCAAATGACCAGAACCTAACCTGAATCATACCAGCTTTCGGAATACAGCAAGCTGAAGATTGTTCTGTAGATCTGACTTATGGTCAGTCCCCAAATACAAAAAGGCAAGGAAAATCCCCTCCCCCATACTCTTGGTGTTAAACTCCCCAATACTCTAGCTCTTGGTTAAACTCCCCAATACTCTAGCTCTCCTAACACTTCATATTTTGCCTCAGGCCTCAACAGTACTCTGACAGTGATCCACCTATGACTTGCTCCTCTATCCTTTCCCATTAGTCAATCAAAGAATTTTAAAAGAACCTAGAATTTTCCAAGATGAAGAAGACCATATCCAATTTCCCCAAGTCAGAGGCCCTGAGTCACATAAACAAATGTAGTAACAATACCCCGTGCTTATATCTCAAGTCAATAAACTTAAGTCTTAATTCAACAAAGTATCTCCTGAGCACCTACCATCCAGAAGGCATAATCCATACATTCCCTCAACAAACACTAGTTATGTAGCTTCTCTGGGCCCAACTACTCTAAGTGCAGAGGATGCAGCAGTAAATAGGACACAGTACCTAACCTCATGAAACTTATACTCTAAGTAGGAAACGGATGTTAATAAGTAAAATAAATACGAAGAAAGCAGAGACAGGTATTTTAGATAAGGTGATAACAGAAGGTCTCTGAGGAAATGAGATGTAAGCAAAGACTTGAAAATGATGTGAAGAAAAAAGCCGTGTTAAGATCAGGCTGAGAGCGGGACTTCCCTGGCGGTACAGTGGTTAGGACTCAGTGCTTCCATTGCAGGGGGCACAGGTTCGATCCCTGGTCAGGGAACTAAGATCCCACAAGCAATGCAGCGCGGCAAAAAAAAAAAAGTCAGATGTATAAAAATGCCCCAAAGCTAGAACAGTTTAAAGCTAAGGCAAAAGGCCAGTGTTACAGCTGTAAAGAAAGTATATGGTAGGTGAGGTCAGAGGCAGCCATGGTTAAGGAATAGCCATGAATTAGGAATGAGAAAGGCACTGTGGTACTACAAGGGATATAGGGCTTCACCCAAATGAGACTATATTACAGTAAATAAAATAAAGCAAGGGACTTCCCTGGTGGCACAGTGGTTAAGAATCCGCCTGCCAATGCAGGGGACACAGGTTCAAGCCCTGGTCCTGGAAGATCCCACATGCCGTGGAACAACTGAGCCCATGCTCTACAACTACTGAGCCTGTACTCTATAGCCTCAAGCCACAACTACTGAGCACGCGTGCCACAACTACTGAAGCCCATGCACCTAGAGCCCATGCTCTGCAACAACAGAAGCCACCGCAATGAGAAGCCCGTGCATCACAATGAAGAGAAGCCCCCCCCCGCTCGCCACAACTAGAGAAAGCCTGCGTGCAGCAACAAAGACCCAAAGCAGCCAAAAATAAATAAATAAATATTTTTTTTAATTTTAAAAAGGAAAGAAAATAAAGCAAATGTTCAGGTAATCATCATACAAGGCATAATCAAAAATATAACATGTACAAAATATAATGTGGATCACTGAAGAGTTAAGATCACAGTGACGTCAACAAGGAAAGATTTCAGAGGAGGTGGTACTTGACATGGAACTACAGAAGGGAAAGGTACTATCATGAAGAGTGTACAGGACTTGCTCAGCAAGCATCCAACAAGGCTGGCATGTTTGGTACATTTCATAGAGTACTAGGAGACCAGACTGTCATGCTAAGCTGTATTGTAGAAAAACATGTAATACCTAATTCTATAGGCAACAGAGAGTCACTGAAGGCTCAAGTTACAGGTGAACAGAGAGGGGAATTAAATGTTCAGAGGGTTACTTGGTGGGGATATCTCTCAAAATGGTGGTACGAGGCTTTTGCAGTAGTCTAAGTAAGAAATAATTCGTAAAGCAATTATACTCCAATAAAGATGTTAAAAAACAACAAAAAAAGAAATAATTAGAACCCACTGTATATATCAACAATACCTCAAAAAAAAAAGAGAGAAGAATTAGAACCCAAACTAGACAGCAGCTGTACATAGAGAACAAATATAAAAAGAGGTGGAGAACAGAGATTGAAGAAAGCTGCACTGACAGAATTTAATAAATGGCTGGATGTTGATGCTGCCATGTTGAATAACCTATAATCCACAAAAATTACTGAAAGAAGACCTGCTAAGTGGATTAAGACTCTCGCTCTTGATAAAAAGCTAAACTACTGTGACTTCCCTGGTGGCACAGTGGATAAGAATCCACCTGCCAATGCAGGGGACACAGGTTCAATCCCTGGTCCGGGAAGACCCCACATACCACGGAGCAACTAAGCCCGTGCGCCACAACTACTGAGCCTGTGCTCTAGAGCCCGTTAGCTACAACTACTGAAGCCTGCGCGCCTAGAGCCCGTGCTATGCAACAAGAGAAGCCACTGCAATGAGAAGCCCACGCACCACAAGGAAGAGTAGCACCGCTCAACACAGTTAGAGAAAGCCTGCACACAGCAACGAAGAACCAACGCAGCCAAAAATAAATAAAATTAAATCTTTAAAAAAAAAAAAAAGCTACACTACTAAACATCAAAAACAAAAGAAACCAACAGCTCTTACTCAGCACTAAGATGACACTGACAATAAAATGACACAGTACCTGAGAGTGTTTCCTTTCACCC
The DNA here is from genome assembly GCF_963924675.1 of Phocoena phocoena. Lineage (NCBI taxonomy): Eukaryota > Metazoa > Chordata > Mammalia > Artiodactyla > Phocoenidae > Phocoena > Phocoena phocoena. The sequence goes on from NC_089237.1 coordinate 41,947,765, forward strand.
TAAGATAAGGAAGAAAGGTTTCTAGTTGACAAAAAAGTAACGTGCAATGAACAATAGCAATGTACACACACAGTTAAAAGGAGGGCCTCTCCAGACATGGAATACATGACAAAGGCCAGTAAAACCCACTAGCCAATTACAGGAGAGCACTAAATTATGATTTCAATAATTTAGATAAAGGAGTAGAACTGATCATTAAACAACTGCAGTTCTATCCAGAGTCAGCTCTATGTTTATGGGAAGGGACAAATTCCAAGACTTCAGTGTCAAAGCAGCAGCTTGGATAATTAGTTTTTTCTGCCTAAAATGTTCCAAGTAACATTTATTAGTCTATTTCAAGCTAATACTTATTGGTCAGCCCATTCTAAGGCATCCTAGGGGACTTCCTTAGCCGTCCAGTGGTTAAGACTCCATCCATGCTTCTTCCAATGCAGGGGGTGCGGGTTTGACCCCTAGTTGGGGAACTAAGATCCCACATGCCGCACGGCGTAGCCAAGGAAAAAAGAACAAGGCATCCTAATTCAAACAAAAGATGGGGTGTCACTTTTTCATGAGAACAAATACAATTTTTTAAAAAATTAGGGTTAGATATAAGAGTAGTACCCCTTAGAAAAATCACTTTTTCTTTTAAATTATTCATAAAAATAATTTTAATGCTTTGGTTCAAAAGGCAGCTATCTACATATCTATTTTTGATCTACTGTCATGAAACACAGTTCTCTCAGAAACAAATGAATTTGAAGAATTCACTACAGATGAATTTTCTACAATGAAGTTAGTTTATGGTGTTTAAACTAGGTTTCAAAGAATCATTAAGGCAAGAAACCAGATTTTACAAAATGGTTTTTGTAAAACCATTTTACATGATTTTAAAGTGAGATCCATATGTCCTAGGTTTCTGAAGTTCCCCATTATTTACTCAATATGCCACTAAGCCCCTTCATATCTTTTACACCCACAGAGGCTATGGCAAACAATGAAATATATATATATGTGTGTGTGTATATATATATATAAAATAAACAACTACCAATTCCTATCCCTGCCTTTATACCATCTGACGTTTTATATATTTGTTTATTACCTGCCTTCATCGTCAAAATATAATTCTCATTAGAGCAACAACTGTATGCTGTTACAAATGAATCCCCAGTATCTATAACAGTGCCTAACACATAGCAGGCACTAGTGAGTGCTGATCAATAAAGCTACAGAAAAGACAACAACTACAGTCTTCCTACAAACAGATTCAAGCAACCACCATACGCCCTGCTTGAATCTGCCACTTTTTACAGAATGAATTCTAACTTTGGTAGCATCTTCTCCTGAATTGCAGACAATACAGCTACCTTTGAAGAATGGGAAGAGGCTCAGTGATTCCAAAGAGGCACTCTTCAGTGCAGCTCAGGGTCTAGTCGGAACTCACAGACGACATGTACAGGTATACCAGTCACTTCTGCACACACAAGACGAAAACAGATGGATGCTCACCCCTCAATAAAGGCATAAATGCAGTACAAGACATGCCAAGAAGGGATGCCACAAGACTTAATTAGTGCTCACAAGGAGCTCTGTGACACAGAATGAAAGGTAGCACAGACACAGAAAACATTACAAAGGTGTGGCAATACAATACCTCAAAGACAAGAATCAGTTTGTGACCCTGATGTAATGAGGATTCCAGGGACCACTGACAATCTCCACTTACAAAGCAAAGCATGGAACAGACCCAAAGTATCAAATGCCCTGTAACAAAGAGAAACTGACATGATAAGTCCTGCGCTGTCCTCCCAGTTGTCCCTTCCACATTAGTACCACAATGCAGGCAGGCATTTCTTTCACTGAAACAACACTTTGCTCCATATTGTCTACCTTCTGTCATTAAAGTAGCTTACCTCCTGTCCTGTAGCTGCTTCCATATCAAGAAACAGATCAAGAAGAGATCGGACCAGACGAGCTGCTTTAGCCTTGCTGATGGAATTCAAGAAGGGTCGCACATACTTCAGCAGTCCTCCAAGCTCTGCGTGGAAGGCAATTCAGACAGGAAAAAGTACACATCAATATTAGGGACAAAATACCTATTAAAAAATGACCCAAGATCATAAAACCAGTAATTATGTCTGGAATCAGTCAAAATGAAACTTAGTAGGAATTTAAAGCATTCTTAGCAGGTAATGGAGTAGCAAAAAAGTTAACAACATATACCAAATCTGTATCCCATTCCCCACTCAGCCTCTGGATTACTGTGAGGGTCCTGGGAAAAGCTCATGTCTGTCTGCCTCATGAGTACAGCAAAGTACTCACACTCTCAGAAAACAGTTTTCTAGAACACAAAATATGCTATGCCTCTTCCACCTTAGACAAAATTACTTCCCCACAGCTACCAAATTTATCAGGTTAGAGGAGTTAAATTTTTTTTTTTTCCTAATTTCCAACCAAGTCTGTCTCAGCAGTTCCCCTTAAACAGAGATTTTTCAATTCCAGGTTCCTTTTTTCCTCCCTTCCTGAAGTAACGCCCAGCTTAGTCTTTTACCAATATAATTTCCATGGCACTCTTCTGAATCAACTTTTCACATAAAAGTTAGGGTGTTTGTCCCTTAAAGTTATACTATAACCTTTTAAAATTCCTCATTAATCGGCAAAACCTAAGTCTTAAACTATGACAAAAAAGCTGTCAACCACAGAGGTTCCCCCCACCCCTTATATAAGAAAAAAGGGTGGCACAGTAATCTAAGGGAGCACCTTTAGAAACAAACGTGAAAATTAGAGAATATGTCAACTAAACAACTAAGGAAGTTCTTTTGGAATGTAGGTTAAAATTACTTTGGTGCCACTGCCTCCAACTGTAGACTCATCCTCCTGAGAACTCGAATTCAGGGCAAGCAAGCCTCCCCCTCCTGAGAATGCTAATTCAGGGTCTTGAATCCTCATCTGCCTGCGCAGTGAGAGGATACATGAGGCTGTGTCAGGTATAAAAGGAACTTTACGCAGAGTGGGAAAGTTCATCTTTCCCTTCACTCCCCAGTACTGACCTGTGAATCCCACCGTCTAAGATTTTTTTCCAATTCTGCCACTCCATTCACTCCTGTACTGACGACACACACGCCTGCTTGCATGCCTTGCTCATGCTGCATTTCCACCTGGAATCCCTCCCCATCACTTCGACCTATGTAGAGCTTAGATATCCTTTTAGGTCCAGCTGAAGTCCTAGTGAGTCTTCCATGCCAATGCCAGGCTACACTGATTTATCTCCCTCAAATTACTTTTGCATTTATGCAAACGTCAATTATGTTATATAATCATAGTTTTTTAAAAGCAGTCTAGTGCAATGTCCCTTCTGAAACAGCATTTCCCTCTATGCTTGAACAAATCTAAACACTCCCTAGTGACAGAAATATTCAGAAAGTAGACGATTCCAGTGTTGGTCAAACTAAATTGTTCTTTTCTGAAACATGAGTCTATACCCTCTTTCCACGTGGCTTCAAATATTTGAAGGTAACTATCATTCATATCTCCCTAACTTTCCCTTTCTCCAAGCTAAACAGCTTTAACTATTTCAACTGTTCCTCCAATGTCCTGGTTTCTAGATTCCTTGTCACCTTAGTTGCCCTCCTCTGAATTAACTCTAGTTTGCAAATGTACCACTTGTGGTCCCCAGAACTGAATCTACATTCCATGTAGGGTCAGACCAGTAGTCATGGCTTAATTCTCCTGATTGGACTGCCACATGTAACACAAGAAGCATGTTTTGCTTTTGCTAATAGCACTCTTTGTTCAGACTGAGTCCATAAGGTCTTTTTGCATAGAGAGGTAATTCCCCACGTTCTTCTTTTTTTTTTTTTTTTTTTTGCGGTACGTGGGCCTCTCACCGTTGTGGCCTCTCCCACCGCGGAGCACAGGCTCCGGACGCGCAGGCTCAGCGGCCATGGCTCACGGGCCCAGCCGCTCCGCAGCATGCGGGATCCTCCCAGACCGGGGCACGAACCCGCGTCCCCTGCATCGGCAGACGGACTCTCAACCACTGCGCCACCAGGGAAGCCCCGTTCTTCTGTTTTGATAAAGTAGTTTAAGTATATAACTTTATACTTTCCACACTGAATTTAATCTTGCTGGCTTTGACAATAACTCTGAATCTTAATTCTGTTCTCTACTGTACTGAATCATCTACAAAAATAAGCACACCTTCTGATATGGCTTTAGCTCTACTGCCAGATACTGACCAGAAGAACAAGGACAGATCCCTATGACATGATGCTAGAGACTTCCCTCCAGGTCGACAAATGATCCATTTGTCATGGCAAATGTTCAAAGACCCTGCTTACATCAGTTATGTTGTCTATATCATTCTTCCTATCCCAGGGGTTGGCAAACTTTTTCTGTGAAGGACCAGACAGTAAATATTTTTGGCTTTGTGGGCTATATGGTCTCAGCGGCAGGTACTCAACTCAGCCAGTGTAGTACAGAAGCAGTCATGGGCAGTATGTAAACAAATGGGTATGGCTATGTTCCAACAAAACTTTATTTACAAAGACACTTAGCAAGCCATTGCCTGTGGAACCCTGCAAATCTGCTGTCTGATAAGGCTAACCAAAGAGAACCAAGGTGAGTTTGGAATAACCTTTTCTTAATAAACTCACTGCTTTATGTGCTTAAAACCTACTTATCAAATAATCTGTCCTGGAACTTTACTGATGATTACCAGTTTACAGTGTCTAGAATTTATTCTTTTCATTATCTTTTTGAAAAGTGGAATAATGTTTTGCCCATCCTCAGTTTCCTTATACCTCTCCACCCTCCATGATTTTTCTCAGAATAATAGTGGCTCTATAAATATATCTGCTACAACTATTCTTTTGATATTAAAAGACAGAAGTTGTCAGAACCTAGAAACTTGAACTTATTTAAAAAAGACTACCTGCTCTCTCTTCTCTCACCTACCTTAGCTTTAATTCTCTCTTTCTGATGTTATTTCTATCTTTTTCTTTTTGAAAATCATTTTCCTTCCTGGAAAAGGCAGAAGTGAAACATGAGCTAAGGAGTCTGCCCTTCTCTCCAGCACTAGCTAGCATTACAGTATCTTCTCCAAGTTATTCTTCTAACAGAAAAACAAATGACCTCTTAGCTGCCAAAGACTCAGTTCATTTTTCATTTTAGTCTATTACTGTTTCTTAGTCGTTCTTGGTTATATTCTGTTTCTTTACATTTTCACACTGATTTTTTTTTTAATTCTTATAGAATCATATTGAGTTCTTCCTTCTACTCTTACTGAAATTATTTGCAACTGTGTGACCAGAACTTCCTTTTCAGAACCTCACAGAACTCAACACACTCCATTAAGAGTCTCAGGCTATGAAATCTGCAGATCCTGAGCCTAGGCATCATGTCTGATGACGAACACCACTGCTTTCAATCACTATTCTGCACCAGACACTAATTCATTAATTCCCAAGTGACTGATGTCCATCAGGGACCCTACCTTAAACTTTTTGTGTAGAGTACTTAGCACAGTGCTAGCCCTATATTAAATGCATAACAAAACAAAATTGGAAATCAATGGAACAGAAATATCTTCTGTTCTCAGGGAACCCAAAAATCAAAGGAAACAACACAAACTGATCAATTATTAATAGCAAAGATAGGTAAATGAATGTAGGCCCCAAAACTTCCTTACTATACTTGTCAAAGTCTTTCTTAGAAAACAATGATAAGTAACCTGGAAATGTTTTTTAAAGTTCTTATGATTCACCTGTTAAATTCCAATAAGTTTCCCTGTACACTTCTAAACTTCTCAGGTAGGTCACAGGGAGGGGAGGGCAAGAAATAAGGAGAGAGTAAAGCATGAAATAGTAACTTCAAGCAAAGCAGTAACAGTTTTGGACAAATTTTCTGAAACACTGACTATACTACATGCTGTTTTTAATTATCCATTCTACTTGAGAAAAACAGACATTTGGATCGTTCAACAACAGAAAATTCATTTCAGGGAATTCCCTGGCAGTCCAGTGGTTAGGACTCCGGGCTCTCACTGCCAAGGGCCCAGGTTCAATCCCTGTTCAGGAAACTAAGATCTCAAGAGCCATACAGCGCGGCCATTAAAAAAAAAAAAAAAAAAAAAACCATTTCACCTGGTTTTCTAATCCTTTCAGGAAAATTACCTTTTTAATTATATTTCATGTGGACCAAGCTCACATTAACTGACAGGCAAAAGAATCCATAAACATGTTAAATAGGAGAGAAGTCAGCCTAAAATGAAAAAACCACCACCTACCACTGATAACTCATAAGTGGATAACTATGGAAAGCAAATACTTCAAGGTCATGAGCTCTGAAATAGGACTACATGGATTCAAATTCTGAGTCTCCCATACTAGCTGAGTGCCCTTAAATAAGATATTTAACTTTTCTGTGCTCAGTTTCCTCAGGTATAAAATAGGTAATAGTATATACCTTACCAAGTTGTTTCGAGGATTCAATAAGCTAAATCCTGTTTGGGCTTAAAACAATAACTAGTTCATAATAAGCACTCAAAAATGGTTTTTCTCATTATAGATATTTTTAATGATATTTTAAATAAGGTACAAGATCCATATAAATACATCCTCCCAATTTCATACAACTTTATTCAACTTTCTATTGACTGAGCCTAATAATTAATAAGTTATCATCCTTAACTGGAAAAGATCTTTGTTTTCAAGTTCAAGAAATTTTGCTAACTTACACGTATCATCCTTTTGGATAACAACATAATTTTGAGGAAAGTAATTCACAAGATCAACCATGTTTAATCCATTCTAATCAGATAAGCCCTAAATTCACTTTAAAGTTGACAAAAATCATCCATTTTAACTTTAAGCAGGCTACTCTCTAAATACTATTGTCACTTTACTGGTCAAAAGCCCTTCCTTGTCAATAAGACTCTCTGCTTCTAAGGACACACCCATCATCAGAATATCATCTCAAGCTTGCAAAGTCAATGGTTCAATCACAACTAGAATGTCTGGGCAACAACAGGCACAAAGCCCTAGGTACCAGTGGAGAAATCCTGGGAAGGTTCTCTCTATTTAATGTCTTACTCATTGTGTATCAGACAGCAAAGCCACTTCCTTGGACACAAAATGCCTAGTCATTTTGAAGTCAGGGGCCTAGAGTCACTATCCATCTTAAATACATCACAGCAGCTCCATGAAATCACCGAAGGCTGCTACTGCCCACATGTAAGGGAATGCAGTGAAAAGCCGAACGAGAAACAAATCACAGGTCACAATATAGTGGAGACAGGATTTTTTTCCCTCATCTGCAGAACAAAAGTCTTCAATGAAAGAAGTGAGTGTAAAGGTCTCTTAACTTCCTGATAGAAAGCTAAAGCTCAACAAGTTGGCAATAAAATTGGATTATACTACCAATAAACTGTATGGATGCATTCCTATGTTCCCTCACTCCAACCAAAAAAAAAAAATTTCACGCAGCATTTCAGGTAAAAGAAAGCAATTCACTTGTAGCACTTACCTGCAGCTTGTCCAGTCTTCGCCAGGAGAGACCCCAGTTCCAGGATGCTCTGCTCTTTGACCTGCACTGCCTCCTCATCATTCTCCTGAATGTCACGCTTCACTGGGAGAGGAAAATGCAAACTCTCTTAAAATTCTGACAAAAAATGAAAACTAAGGGAAATTTCACCCTCACAAGACCAACTACAAACTCAAACAGTTAGCAAAAGACAAATTCTAGAGAGCTTTAAAAAAAAAAACTCTAAACAAGAAAAAGTAAAATGATCACGCAGCACATGTCCCATGTATATCATAAGAATAGATCCCTCTCTTTTGATTTTAAATGTGCCTTTTCATTCTACCAATTAGAATTTCCCTTACCCACATACACTGAGATTTCTGTTGCTGTCACTTGGTTAATGCAAAATTCAAGCAAGTTCTTCCAGTTGTGGTGGTAAGCCCCATGCCAGGAACTATGTTATGTGAAAATATTAAACAAGCCTGTCTGTGCATTTACCTGCCACAAACTAAAATCAAATGACCAAGTTACTGATAACTATAAAGTCAAAAGTCTTTCAATAAACTTTAGGCCTGTGGAGGGCCTCAGCTGATGGGTGTGTTAGGGATAAATAATTCCACAAAGCCATTCAGGAAACATAACCCTGTCAGAGCTCCAGTGTGATCCTTAGGAGGGAA